>NC_091950.1:302572965-302872965 GCF_031021105.1 Erythrolamprus reginae
AAATCAAATTTCCCCCCTGTGGAGGGTAGGCCCCCACGTTGGGAATTACTGCTCTAGGCACTACAATTCCTAGTGCCCTCAACGTGGTATAATGTCAAGGAAGGATAAACATTGTAAAGGATGTATCCAGAGGGCTACAAGTACCCCACCTGTAGTGGTGGTGGTGATTGGGATGATGGAACTATTTATTTGATTCATGAAACTCCTTCCTACCCTGATTGCTAACAAAACCTTAAAAACAAAAATGGAATGTTAAAAAAATGACAAATACAGTGATCCCCCGATTATCGCGAGGGTTCCGTTCCAAGACCCCTCGCAATAATTGATTTCTCGCGATGTAGTGGTGCGGAAGTAAAAACACCATCTGCGCATGCGCGCCCCTTTTTCCATGGCCGCGCATGCGCAGATGGTGTTTTTACTTCCGCACCTGGGAAGACCCAGCAGCTGAGGAGCCGCCTGCCTGCCCACTTGTCCGCCGCTTTTCAGCTTGTCCGCCGCTTGTCCGCTTGTCCGCCGCTTTTCCGCTTGTCCGGCCGCCGCTTTTCTTGTCCGCCCGCCGCTTTTCCGCCGCTTGTCCGCCACTTTTCCGCTTGTCCGGCCGCCGCTTTTCTTGTCCGCCCGCCGCTTGTCCGCCGCTTGTCCGCCCGCCGCTTGTCCGCCGCTCTGGGAGTTGAAGACCCAGGGAAGGTTCCTTCGGCCGCCTAGCAGCTGATCTGCTCGGAAGCGCAGTAGCAGCGAGGAGCCGAAGATGGGGTTTCCCCGTTGCCCACGCAAAGGGGAAACCCCATCTTCGGCTCCTCGCTGCTACTGCGCTGCCGAGCAGATCAGCTGCTAGGCGGGCGAAGGAACCTTCCCTGGGTGCCGCCCGCCGCTCGAGAGCAAGAGGGGGAGAGATAGAGAAAGAGAGAGAAGGAAAGAAAGAGATGAGAGAGGGAGGAAGAGAGTGTGAGAAAGTAAGAAGCAAGATAGAGAAAGAGAGAGAGAAAGAAAGATGAGAAAGGAAGGGAGTGACGTCATCGGGTGAAAAAATCGCGATATAGCATTTCGCAAAGATCGGGATCGCGAAACTCGGGGGATCACTGTATAGCTTTCATCAGCTAATAATACATGGTTTACATTTGAAGCATGTGCTATCATTTCAAAATCTATAAGAAATGAATTTATCCATCAAAGTTAGAACATATAATAAAACCTGAATTTGGAACTTTTTCAGAAAAAAAATAAAGATTTCATGCTTGATGTTCCTGTTACTATGGTGAAATGTGAAATTTCAGCATTGCAGTATATTTGCATTGAACTGAATGAAGTGCTTGGATTTTACATTCAACTCAATTAAACTCACTACCTAACTAGTATTACCTAAATGAATGGAAAGCTCCTGCATTTATGGCAGTACAGGACAATAGAGAAGTCTGTATCGTAAGTTGCTGAATATTGTTGACCTTCAGTTTCCATTAAATCCAGAGACTTGCAATTCACCATCATTTGAAGTTCAACAGGCTGTCTATTGGTTTTCTAGAAGGTTGACCACCTAGTGGTCACATTAGATATTCTGTGGTTGTCAATGAACCTGTCTCACAGAGGAGAAAATATATAGAGAGAAATTTTGCTTAAAATATTAGTATAATGCTAAGAAGGTTATCTTGTTTTCCTTTTTATTGTTAGCTGCTCTTTTGAAGTGGGGTGGATAACAAAATCATTGCGAGAAATCTCAGTTCTTACTTTTAGCGATAGGTGCTACTGATAGTATTTTCATGCTGTCAGGACATATTTTATATTGTAATCATTATGCTTTGAGAAAGAAAGGAAGTGAAAAAAATGTTTTCAGTTGGCAATTCCCCTGTTCTGCCTTGAGTCTTTTGAACATTAGACCACAAAAGTATAGTCTGGAGAAGGTTTTTTAAAATCACAATTAGAATACCTTAGAATATGTTCTATATTGCTTTCTAGTCCTTCATCCATGCATCAGTTGAACACCTGATCATAAAACTGAAGAACCAGTTTTGTGTAGTGATAAAGGTTCTGGCCTAGAAACCAGCATACCTGGAGTTCTGGTTCTTTTTTAGGCATGAAAGCTGACTAGATGGTTTTGGGCCAGTTTCTCTCTCTCTAAGCTCAGTCTACCTTATAAGGTCGTTGTGGAAAAATAGAAAGGAGGAAGGAATATTAGGTATGTTCACTGCCTTGAGTTACTTATAAAGTAATAAAGGTGGAATTGAAGTCTAATCGATAAAATAGTGAGTTTTGAAAACCACAAAATCTACCCTCTCCGGGACGAACTACTTTAAAATATTTGCTGGCATATATATTTAAACAGTTTCTTATAATTGAAATTTTTCTCATGGAAAAAGAATGTATCAAAGTGGTTTTCTTAACAAACTACTTGTTGCATGGCCCCGAAAAGTTTATAGACAGAGCATTCAAACATTTTAAATGTCCTATATGCTATTTCCCTGCAGTTATTCCTCTGTATTCAAAGACGGGCTACAAGAATGGTGGAAGGTCTTAAGCATAAAACGTATCAGGAAAGACTTAATGAGCTCAATCTGTATAGTCTGGAGGACAGAAGGAAAAGAGGGGACATGATCGAAACATTTAAATATGTTAAAGGGTTAAATAAGGTCCAGGAGGGAAGTGTTTTTAATAGGAAAGTGAACACAAGAACAAGGGGACACAATCTGAAGTTAGTTGGGGGAAAGATCAAAAGCAACATGAGAAAATATTATTTTACTGAAAGAGTAGTAGATGCTTGGAACAAACTTCCAGCAGACGTGGTAGATAAATCCACAGTAACTGAATTTAAACATGCCTGGGATAAACATATATCCATCCTAAGATAAAATACAGAAAATAGTATAAGGGCAGACTAGATGGACCATGAGGTCTTTTTCTGCCGTCAGACTTCTATGTTTCGGTGTTTCTATGTTTATGGTGATAATTGGTAAGTATCTTAAAAAGAACAAGAGCAGTTTACCTTTTACAAAACCAATACCTTTTGTCTCACAAAACAACACTTATGGAATAGCAAGCATCTTGATCGACACATATCACCAGCATTCTTAACAAATTCACTTTAAGAAGAAAATACCACTTACCAGGGTTCTTTACGTTGAACGGCAGGAAAGGTGGTCCTTTGATTGGTGCGCTTGGTTGTTTCTGATGTCGTTCAGGATAAAAGTGTTCATCACCCCAGACTAGGTTCACGGAAAGCAGCATCAACAGAAAGGAGAGGTGTAACTTCATATTCCTAAATCCACTCTTCATCGAAGGAAGTAAAAAAAAAATACTATTGGTGTACATATTTGGAGAACTGAGCTTTGAATTCTTTCTATCCCTACAAAGTCAAAGTGAATACATAAACATTCTGCCTCAATGCAACTCATTGGAGTACAGGCTTTAAATGATTAGTTTGGTCATTTAAATCATCAGAAATTGGTTATATTTTATTGCATGTTCAACATGAACTGCATAATAACCTGATGATATGGAAATATATTCAGAAAGAAAAAAAAATGAGAAAATTACAAAGCTGCCATTCCTATCTCCAAATAATCCCCCTGAAATTTCCAAAAGCAGACTCTGGCTCCCCCTATTTCAGAAAATAAGCCCAGTTAACAACTCAAGTGCCATTAGTGTGCATATAAAAAGCTTCTGTCCCACTTAGAGGTTTTGGAAGCCAAGCCAGATAGAATTGTAGCATACCAGCGTGTTGCAGAATTACAAATGAGTAGTGGAGCAGTCTTGGCTCATGAGTCCTTCTACAGGTGTGCAGAGCAGAAGTTGTTATTTCAAGGAACATCCTGAGTCATTTATACTGTTTGTGCCTTCAGTGATGAAGTTGCTCTGAGTGGTAGCTCCACCTTCAAACCAAGAAAATGCTAATTATGGTGGAAAGTTTTCTTGACCAAACATGTTGTGTCAGGTTGGGTTTCTATTATTATTATTTGGGATGCCAATCTTCATTCATGAATTTACCTCAATTGTACTAAAACTGAAAAGAGGTTTATTTTGATTGAAAATTCTCCTTCCCCTGCAGCAAAAGAGAAAAGAGTGGGGAAAACCATAGCAGGACTAGATTATTATTTTTATGGATGGGGATTGGCAGATAATCCCAGCAAATAAAGTATGATAAAGATTACACCAATCTTAGTTTGTTTTCCCTTAATGCAGTTTGTCTAAGCCTAATTCATTCATTTTCATGCTTGTTTTCCCAAAATTTTTGATAATTTTCTTCCCGTTTCTCCATTCTCCTATTAGTAATTCATTCAAAAAAGGATATCTTTTGCACTAAAAAGGGAGCATTGCAAAACATTAGCATTGCATTGTAAGAATACAAAGACTTGTTTATCCTATTGAAATAGGCAATTTCTTGCTTTTCTGTTACAGGGTTGATTGATTATTTTTGCTCCGTACATATTTTTAAATAGGAAGGGACACATTCCATCAGAATAAGTTCTCCAAGCCCCAACTTCCCAGTGATTGAAACAGAAGAAAAACTTCATCAGAAGGGTGCAGCTCTTAGACTGTATAAAGTATTTTATTATTTATGTATCAAATAAAGTATTTGGAAGAGGTACAGTACTTCAGAAACTCTGCTGGCACAAGTGAATCACTCCTTATTGATGCATTTTAACTAGCAGTACTCTTTAAAAGGCTTACACAGCCTCTTTCAAACTGTCCCTGGCTATCAATGCAGGTGTGTGCCTGCACAGATAATACTGACTCTGAGATTGTCAACAAAGCATTGTACATACTTCTAGAAATGGAGCCAGTAAAGGAGAGCCTTTAAAATAGCCATGTAGCAGGAAGGCCAGTGAAGAGAACAGCATCTCACTCAGAAGTGGGTTCCTATCAGATCTAACTGGTTCTTGAGAACCATTAGTAAATGGTTCTGATATCATGGAGCTGGTTCTGCCAGTGTCAGTCCATGGGCAGCGCCATCTTGGATTTTGCTTCTGCACATGTGCAGAAGCTAAACTTTGATTGCTTCAGGGCAAATACAACCCAGGTGCGGCCCTGAACAAAATGGCAGCAAAATGATCCACAACTCACCCCTGATCATACTCATGTGTCACAAACTCTGCACTGATTTGACAAAGCACCTGTGCATTTTGTACACGTGTTGGGATGCCACATTCCCATATGAATGAAGCAGCGGATTCCTTAATGCTTTAAGAAAGAAGGATATGGCTTTGCTAATAGATTTTATAGAGCCCCCTTTTCATATGCTGCCCTAGTAACTATATCCTACACTCAAGTAACTGTGTCCTACCCTAATGCATATTTATTTATTATTAATTTATTATTAATCGGATTTATATGCGGCCCCTCTCTGAGGACTCGAGGTGGCTTACAACATATAAAGAACAATGTATATCGAAATCCAATTAATTTAAAGTTAAAAATCTAAAAACGTGAAAACCAATTTAAAATGCACTCATATCCATTCAGTCCACAAACTCAGAGGGCAGTGTCTGATGACCATAAGCCTGGTAGCATACATGAGTCTTCAGACTCGTTATCAAGCATGGATACATATGATGATGTATCTGCTTGAGAAAGCAGTATTTCATTTCCATAGAGAAAACAGGCTCATGTTCCTTTGAATGTTTGGATCTCCATAGCTCAATAGATATTCTATAAGTACTTTTAAGGCTGTGTTCCAGATTTGAATGTAGACTAATGTTGATATAATTTAAAAGCCCTTGTTTTCAGAGCATAGAACGGGATATTCATCTCTGTCCAAGAGGCTTCGTGGATATTGATTGTTCAACTATGAGTCATTTTATTGTGGGCATTTATTTTTTTCTCAGTGCAATTACATTATACATGAACTATATCTATTTCTTTAATAAATTTATAAGCTGTCCATCCTATCTCCATGACTCTGGAAAACCCAACCCACAAATATTAAAAATAACAAAAATGATATAAAAAATAGCAGCCCAGAAGACTCTTTAACACTCAAATAAGCAATGACAAGAGGTCACCCATGCTATCATGACCCCAGATTCAATGGCAAAACCAGGTTTTTAAAGCCCTGCAAAAGGACAGCAGAATCAGGTCAGGTCTAATTTCTGAGTAGATAATGTGCCAGAAGATGGCACTATAGCAGAAAAGACTCTGTTCCTTGGACCCAAGAGATGGCACAGACAGACTCTGAACCTGTCTCTCCTGCAAGGAGAGATCTAACAGGATAGGTAAACAGCAGCAGAGAGAGGTTGTCCCAGCTCCAAGCTATGAAGGGCTTTAGAGGAAACCACCAGCATCTTGAATTATACTCAAAAGCATACCAACAGCCAATACTATTCATAGAATAGAATAGAATTCTTTATTGGCCAAGTGGGATTGGACACACAAGGAATTTGTCTTTGGTGCATATGCTCTCAGTGTACATAAAAGAAAATATACATTTGTCAAAAATCATGAGGTACAACTCTTAATGATTGTCATAGGGGTCAAATAAGCAATGAAGAAACAATATTAATAAAAATCTTAAGGATACAAGCAACAAGTTACAGTCATATAATCATAAGTGGGAGGAAATGGGTGATAGGAATGATGAGAAAAAACTAGTAGTAATAATAATGCAGCCTTAGTGAATAGTTTGATAGTGGTGAGGGAATTATTTGTTTAGCAGAGTGATGGCATTCGGGGAAAAACGGTTCCTGTGTCTAGTTGTCTTGGTGTTTAGTGCTCTTTAGTATCATTTTGAGAGTAGGAGTTGAAACAGTTTATTTCCAGGATGTGAGGGGGGTCAATAAATATTTTCCCCGCCCTCTTTTTGACTCGTGCAGTATACAGGTCCTCAACGGAAGGCAGGTTGGCAGCAGTTGTTTTTTCTTCAGTTCTGATTATCCTCTGAAGACTGTGTCGGTCTTGTTGGGTTGCAGAACCAAACTAGGCAGTTATAGAAGTGCAGATGACAGACTCAGTAATTCCTCTGTAGAACTGTATCAGCAGCTCCTTGAGCAGTTTGAGCTTCCTGAGTTGGCGCACAAAGAACATTCTTTGTTGTGTTTTTTTGATGACATTTTTTATGTTAGGTGACCATTTTAGGTCTTGAGATATGATAGAATCTAGAAATTTGAAGGTCTTTGCTGTTGATACTATGTTGTCTAGTATTGTGAGAAGTGGTAGGATGGGAGAGTTTCTCCTAAAGTCTACCACCATTTGTACAGTTTTGAGTGTGTTCAGTTCTAGATTGTTCTGGTTCCTAGTTATTCAACCTCCTTTCTATATGCCGTTTCATCGTTGTCTCAAATGAGACCAACCGTGGAACAGAGATATCATATATACCACTACCATTACATCCCATACCACCATATTTTACACCTGCTGAAGCCTCAAAATACTCTTCAATGACAACTCCATGTAAAGCACATTGCAGTAAATCATTTAGGAGGTGACTAAGGCATGAATTCTGAGCAAGGTTTCCACAGTCCAGGAACAAGTCACACTACATCGTCACACAGTACCAGGCAAAGTATACCATTAGTTCAGCCTATGAATAGAACAGGAAATCTGCTTAGTCTACTTGAAACAGCTTCCTTGCTCTACCTTATCTGGAAGCCATATTTGTAGTTTTGCTCTGTGTTTTAATCCAACTACAATCTCCAACATTCCATTCAATGAATATTGGGTGTATGGATCTAAGTAGAAGTCCTATTTATGATCATGAGTGGGAGGCCTGTTGAAGGATCAAGGGTCTATTCAATCATCTTGATCTGTGATTTATTGTTTATGATACCTTGGAACTATCATGCCATAAGTGCAGAAACCACACTCCACACTTGGCCTCTGTCCACCCCAGCTGAAGGGACTCTCTGACAAGGCTTCGTGTTGTTCCTGCTTTTTATTTTCAAAAATTTCTGACAGATTTCTCACAGCAAACAAAACACAAAAAAGTTTAATAGTTTCTGTGTACATGCATTCGGTCAAGACAAAAGTACACAGAGCCATGTTGACTTCATTTCTTCCCCTTCTATCCTGAAATGAGTCTTGTACCTGACACAAATGTAGTTCTTTTTGTAGGTTTGTACCTGAATCATGGAACAATTTGTATTACTGCTTGCAAGTGGTAATAACTGTCTGTTTTTAAACATGCACTCCTTCTCCCCTTTTTCTTATTTGAATATTTGACCAAAAATACAGATATTTTTTTTAAATCCTAACCTGACAAATCTATATTTAGGAATTGGGGCAAGATCCTATTCTTAAATCATCTTTTATTTCTTAATTACATTAAGCTATGTCCTTTCCCTGCCCATATTGGTTTGGAAACCCTTAATACAACTTGGTACTTTCTGGATATTAAAACATCTTCAATTCCCAGCAATAGCTGCAGGAAACAGTAGGGATTGTTGTCCATTGCACATGGAATACAAGACATCGGGCTTAAGGAAAATTGAGGTAAAAGAGATGTGATTTGGTTGCTCTAATTGTTTATCCCATCATTCTTAGGATCCGTCGTAATATGCCACATACTTGAGACCTAAGGAGCACAAAACCTCAGGAATGGAATTTCCCAATTCAGATGAGTTTGATGTCCTCGGGGCCTCTGATTAAACATAGGAATTGGCAATTTGGATGACCTCAGAATCTGACTCATCTAGCGCTCTATTTCATAGTGGCCCGCTAGTTAGGACATGAATGTGAGTGGACCTTTTAGTTGTGTTTCTTGGCAGCTGTATTTAGAGGGGAAATTGGTCATCCAATACTTCTTTTATTCACAAGTGACAACCAAACTTCCATCAGCATAGCAACATACTCTATTATCTATTTAAGTAATATAGAAGTTATGCTTTATGGTTTTATTTAAATAATCAGCATTTATTGACATTTTATAAAGTACAGCATTTATATTAACAGCATTATCTATATATATTTCTATTTCAATTTGGTCATTTATGATCATTTCGATCTAAATAATTTGTGGGCTGCTTTTCAGAACAGTTTATTTAATTTAGACATGACATGGTAGCTATGCAAAATACAATGTGACAGAAGAACATTTTACAGGTCCGTTAGTTGAATATCATAATGAACCAGTTTGAGTGAAAAGTGTGCGTGCATGTGTGTGTGTGTGTGTACATATATAGAGAATTGTCCTAAAAATGTGAGTCTCAGGTATAGTTATAAATGAAGAGGCAATAGCCTTCGCAATCTCTGGAACTACTAAAATTTAATTTTAAATAAATTTTAAACCTTCTGGAGATTGTTATGGCTATTGCCTCTTCATATACTGTATTTTTCGGAGTATAAGACGCACCTTAGTTTTTGAGGAGGAAAATAGGGAAAAGAATCTGCTTACCAGGTATTCATCTGGCTAGCGTCCTTAGTCTGGTTAGCTTCAGCACATTATTTTATCCCCTGGTTAGGGCTTTAGAAAAACCTTATTCAGAAAGAGTAACAATAAAAGAGCCTGCAAGCCGGTAAGAGCTGAGAACATCACTAGCAAGTAGAGCAATGGAAAAAACCCTGCAAAGACTTAGGGCTTGGAAAACATTCTTCACAGAGAGAAACAATGAAAGAGCCTTCAAGGTAAGAGCGGAGAAGATCATTAGCAGCTAGTTAGGGCTGGGGGGGGGGGTTTAACATTCAGAGTATAAGACGCACCCTGATTATCAGCCTCTTTTAGGAAGGTGTGTGTGTATATATATGTCTTGGTGTACGAAAACACATACATATACACACACGCACACACACACACACACAGAATAAATAATATATTTCATTCATTAACTTATTGAGCACTGAAAAGATGTTAGATAGTTTTAAAAGCTTCCTAATAATGTTAACTTGTCAGCTCTCTCGCTCTGTGTGTGTGTGTGTGTGTGTGTGTGTGTGTGGTGCATTGACAATTGAGTTACAATGGTGATGAAAAAAATTAACTGTATGACCAGGTCTCATACTTAACAACCTTCACAGATCTGTGAAGCCAAAGAAAGCTACCGTGTTTTCCCGAAAATACGAAAGGGTCTTTTTTTTTCTTTTGACCCTTGAAATATGGCCGTGGCCCTATTATCAGAGGGGGTATGGGGCATGGTGGGCCGCGAAACACGTGTCTTACGGGAGCCTAGCAGCTCCGTTGCATCTCTTGGTCTGTCTGTGCAGGGAAACATCTTGCATAGTAAAAAATAAAAAATAACCTCTCACGAGTGTGAGCAATTAACAACTTCTCAAACTTGCGAGATGTTTTTCTTTACCGTGCAAGACGTTTCCCTGCAGAGATCGGCCAAGAGACGTAATGGAGCGGACAGATTCCAGTAAGATGTGCATCTCACGGTGGGGCACAGTTTGGGGGTGGCAGGTGGGCCAGAGGGGGGATTATCTGTTGGGTGGGCACTACATGGCAAGAGTTGCCAGGAAGCTACTCTCTTACAAGTGGGGTGAGCGTTTGCAGCCAAGGGGGATGGAATACGTATTAAAAGAGGTATAATTATTTACATCCTATGTTCAAAGCTCTCACCAAACATCAGCAAAGAAAGAGAGGCTTGTTAATTTTTGGCATTAAATACATAACCTGAATGGTCATTTAGGGTGATTCCTTATCGTAGCACTTTATTTAGTGTAAGGATATTTTTATTACATCCACCCAAATTCTAATAGCATAGTTGTTTTTCTGGAATCTGTTTACCTGCAGCCAGTTATAATGCTGAGGCTTTAGTTTAAATAACATATGCACTACATTTCTATATTTAAAAAGTAAATAATGTCCTTAGTTTCCTAAACATACACAGAGCTGCTTATTTAAAATACGTATTTTTTTAATCAGTTTATATGAATAGAAGAGCTGGTGGGTTTAACTGTGGTAGACAGGTGCTTTTGGATGTTGGTTCTTCCTGTAATGCCGTCATAAGCCAAAATGGGATGTTCCAAATTCTGTTTCTAGAATAGGAAACATGACCTCATTAGGAGTTTTGCTTTGCTGTTTTCATTGCTATTCATTTGTTTCTCCATTCCCATAGAATACACACTGTTGCTTGGGCTGAAAATATAGGAGATATATAGCAGGAGAGAATATAGTGATCCTAGTCTTGACCCCTAAGTCTCCAAGACTAATAATATGTCTTCCATCACTTGTCTTATGGCCAGACTAGAATCAATCATAGAAATTTTATTCAAACACAATTAGATTACTTTCTAATATTCTTTATTTTGATAGGCTTGACTGATAATTATCCTGCTACGGGTAATTTTTTTTGTTAAGATATTTGATTTTTTTTTTCAGATTAAGGTCTTTTTGTGACTTGGTTCCACTTGGTCCCACTAATGCCAACTGAATTTTAGCTTAACTCTTCACAACACTGATAAACCCTGGCAGTAATTTAAAATCTGCTTGTATGACTTTTCATTTAAAATATTTTAACCTCTGTATCTTGAACTCCCTCTAAACCCGTGAAAAAATGACCAATATTTGTATCATTATGTTTTGCATGTGGATAAATAGAATTCGGATGAAAAGTCCACATATTTAGTTTATATACACACAACCTGTGTTGATACAAATTGAATGAAGTGTAATATTCTCCATAATCTCCCTCAGTCTTTCAGCAGAATACTAAACAGCATTTGGTTATATAGCCACCACATACAGGAGGAAGACAAGGCCATTTGCTTCTTCATAGGCAAATATACGCATCCATTTTGCTCTACAACAGGGGTTCTCAACCCTTCTAATGCCGTGACCTCTTAATGCCGTTCCTCGTGCTGTGGTGAACCCCAACCAAAAGTCTAGCACCAATTCTCCCAACAGAGCTTTAAGCTGATTGGCAGGAAGGTCAGAGGGACACTCCCTCTGTAAATGCCTGATTGGTCGGATTGTTCCAAGGTGCCAGAATAGCATGGGAAATTTGTCTTTTCCCATGGTCTTTGGCAACCCCTGTTAAACAGTTATTCGACCCCAAAAGGGTCCCGACCCCCAGGTTGAGTATAGACAGTGCTTTAATGGTTCCCTGAACACATGCCTCATACTGTGTTTCATTTTCCTCCTGAAGTGCCACACTTTGGAAGTGATGTTTTCCCTACTATCCCACCTTAAAATATTGCATGCAGGCAATACAGGGCACATTGATGTGCATCAGAGAGGGGTCCTAAAAACATGCTCTGAGCAGGAGTTTTAAGACACCAGTAGGTTTTAAAAAGGTTTTCTCCTTTTTACCCACCCTTCAGTCTTCTTTCTTCTACAAGAAAGACTTTTGAGTTTATTGTTCAAATGGTTTGGTCAACTTGGAGACTATAAAGCCTTGAAACTAAGCAGCCTTTGGCTCAAGGCATGTGATAGAAAGGACTCAGTTCTTGTATTTCTGTAGCCTGCATGGTGGGGAATCCCTTTCCCATGGGCTGCTGCTTCCAAAGTCCTGAGATTGTTTGATTTGATTTGATTTGATTTGATTTGATTTGATTTGCTCCGAAGACTCAGAGTTCCCTCTCCCACTTCATATATTATGGTCTTGTATAGTGTAAAGCTCTCACATAGATTTCCACAGCTAAATCCCATTTTCAAACTCTGGCTCTTCAGGTATACAGTACTTGTCTACTGGCTATATCTTTGCTGCCCAAATCCTGACTTCTAGATGGCAACCAAGAGATGGAAAACTCATCTTCATTGACACCTAGCGATCATTTGGATACACAGTTCATCCAATGGACCATCATAGATCTGCTGATGGTTCAACAGAAAACAAAGACACAAATTGCAGATTATTATCTTTCTTCCTTTACTTCCATTTCTCTTTCTGTCTGCACTACAGTTGAGATTTAGGAATGGCACAATCTGTCAAAACCCTTTGTTTTTTTCTCTCTCTCTCTTATGAGGAGTAAAGAAGGTGAATGGAAGATGGAGATTTGTGGAAACTGCAATGTTTGAAAGTTTTCCAGCATAAAAAGAAAGATGCCTTTGAGACACATAATGTTCAAAATCAGCGAAGGGCTCCCCGTTGCTGGCGCTACTAATGTGCTCTCAGTGGAAGTGTGCACACATGCATATGCCAATGCAAGATTCATCTTCTGTGCATGCACAGGAAGTGAAATATCACACGTGCGTGAGATTTTGCCAATTTTTGCCAATTTCTTACACGTACGCGGAAGCAAAAAACCGCCAAAATTGGTAAAATCACGAGCGCTCTCTTTTGCTTCTTGTGCATGCGCAGAAGCCGAATCTTGTGCAGGTGCACACGTGCAAACATTGGGGGCGTGGGGATGCGTGCTCATCTCCCTTTTTCCTACCGGAATGGCATACTGGATCGTCCATGCTGCAGCCCATATTGGAAAGCATCTGTAGTTGAAACACAAATAGTCAAGTAGATTGTCTTTGTGTTTTAAGTGAATAAGCTGATGGCGAATATTAATTTTCTTTTTACCTTTAAACACCCTGCTTTCCCTAATTTTATTTTTTTGACACTGAAATTTATGTACATACATCCAAGTGGTGAAATAAGTACAGTGATACCTCGTCTTACAAACGCCTCGTCATACAAACTTTTCGAGATACAAACCTGGGGTTTAAGATTTTTTTGCTTCTTCTTACAAACTATTTTCACCTTACAAACCCACCGCTCCTGCTGGGATACCCTGCCTCCAGACCTTCCGTTGCCAGCGAAGCACCCATTTTTGTGCTGCTGGGATTCCCTTGAGGCTCCCCTCCATGGGAAACCCCACCTCTGGACTTCCGTGTTTTTGTGATGCTGCAGAGGAATCCCAGCAGCGCAAAAATGGGTGCTTCGCTAGCAACGGAAGTCCGGAGGTGGGGTTTCCCAGCGAGGAGAGCCTCAGTGAAATCCCAGCATCACAAAAACACAGAGGTCTGGAGATGGGGTTTTGAGGACTTCGGTGTTTTTGTGATGCTGCAATTTCACTGATGCTCCCTTCGCTGGGAAACCCCACCTCCGGACTTCTATTGCCAGCGAAGCGCTCATTTTTGCGATGCTGAGATTCCCCTACTGGGATTCTCCTGCAGCATTGCAAAAACACAGAAGTCCGGAGGTGGGGTTTCCCATGCATGGGAGCCTCATGCGAATCCCAGCAGTGCAAAAATGGGCTCTTCGGCTGGCAAAAGGGGTGAATTTTGGGCTTGCACACATTAATCACTTTTCCATTGATTCTATGGGAAACATTGTTTCATCTTACAAACTTTTCATCTTAAGAACCTCGTCCTGGAACCAATTAAGTTTGTAAGACAAGGTATCACTGTATTTGGTTAAATTGGTTTATGACTATGCTGATCCCACAAACAAAAAATAGCCTTCCTCCCTTATTTCTAAATGAGGATCTTGCTTTCCTTCGATGTGTGTTCTCCAGTGACATCCTGAGTAGAAGCTGTAGAAGAGGTCATGGCTAATTCCAGTCTGCTTGGAGGTAAAAAGGTTCAAGGTATTTCCTCAAAAACCACATAATTAAGAGAAATCTTCCATCACTGTTGCGGAGCTATTTCTCAAAGTGCACTTTTTCAGCAGGTAGCAAAGTTCATGAATAGAAGCATTCATGTCTTTCAACCTTGTCCCCAGCAAACATCTGATTCATGAAGAACACCCCATGTGTAAATAGGTGCTCAGGTATTTAACAAAATGTTTTTAGCTCTTTTATTTTCTAGCCTAATAAATCAGTGTTTGAATGTGTGCGTTTTTTTTAAAAAAAAATACAGGATAGATTTGGAATTCTTGTGTATTTTTAAAACCACGATCTGTGTTTACTGAATACTCTGTAATCTGCCTTCCCACTTCTCAAGAACTCCCTTGTATTATGGAAAATTCAATTTCCTCTGTTAAATTCATATTACTGTTATATTTTGTAAAATGGATGCATATTTTGTTTGCATCTGCATATATGGGAATGAATTGGACTTGACACCTGAAGTAATTAATGTCTGCTATCTGATTCTATTCTAGTTCTATTCTATTCTATGATGAGCTTTAATTACTGATTTATTTCATTTTTATTTCATATTTCATATCTATGTTATGTTTTATTTCATAGTTTAGAGTACATTAGCACTCTGTCTATAGCCTCTTAGGATAAATACTTGATCAGGATACAGTATTATTCTCAATGGAACTATGGTTTCTAAATAACTAGAAATACAACAATGATAACCCACAAAATACATGTGTAAGACTATCTTTATACCTTTTCTATTACATGACAATTTTCAATGCCAAACCATTTCCCCCCCAGCTATATCTGTTAAGAACTTTAGGTGTACTTCTTTTCAAACATATACTTATAGCTCTTTGTAAGATGGAGGCAAAGAAAAAGTTATGTTCCTAACAGAGTAAACTTTTAATTTGCACTCTGTAATTTTCATTCTGTAGCTTTTGCTGACATGCCCAAAATGATAAAAGCATCTTTGACGCTACCATTGTACTTTCAACATTTAAGTAACATCTTTATCTATCCCAAGCTGGTAGCTTTCAGAAGTATCTTTCAAAACTACATGCCTGTTTCTTTAAACGAGATACCAATAGTGTTCCTTTATATTTTTGGTTAACACAGTAGAGTTTCTCAGTACTACTGTTGCTGTCCCTGACATTGTAGTGCAGGGCTGTCAAACTCCCACCATGCGGGCAAAATGTGTCACACGCTGGCCACATCCAGACCCAGTTTAGTGAAGGGGAAAGTCACGATATGTCATGTGACACTGCTGTGATGATATGAGTTTGATACCCTTGTTTTAGTGTATTTTAATCACTCTGAAACTTACTTGTTTCTTTATATGTGATATTTACATTGTATAGTGATACCTTGTCTTACAAACTTAATTGGTTCCGGGATGAGGTTCTTAAGGTGAAAAGTTTGTAAGATGAAACAATGTTTCCCATAGGAATCAATGGAAAAGCGATTAATGCGTGCAAGCCCTAAATTCACCTCTTTTGCCAGCTGAAGTGCTTGGTTTTGTGCTGCTGGGATTCCCCTGAGGCTCCCCTCCATGGGAAACCTCACCTCTGGACTTCTGTGTTTTTGCGATGCTGCAGAGAAATCCCAGCAGGGGAATCCCAGCATCGCAAAAATGGGTGCTTCTCTGGCAACGGAAGTCCAGAGGTGGTGTTTCCCAGCGAAGGGAGCATCAGTGAAATTGCAGCATCACAAAAACACCGAAGTCCTCAAAACCCCACCTCCGGACCTCTGTGTTTTTGCGATGCTGCAATTTCACTGAGGCTCCCCTTGCTGGGAAACCCCACCTCCGGGCTTCTGTTGCCAGCAAAGCTGGCAATGGAAGTCCAGAGCCGGGGCATCCCAGCGGCATCGGTGGCTTTGTAAGGTGAAAACAATTTGTAAGAAGAGGCAAAAAAATCTTAAACCCCGGGTTTGTATCTTGAAAAGTTTGTATGATGAGGCATTTGTAAGACAAGGTATCACTGTATTTACCTTTTTGAATGAAAATAATGTTTTTTGATATATTGAGTTACCTTTCTCCCCTTAATTTTTTTTAAAAAAAAACTTTAAATGAACTTCAGAACATTTTGAATTAGTTGAGTTTTGCAAAGGCAAATCATTGGTTTCAATTTCTTATTTTTATACCTTCCACTAAATCTCAGTACTTTCTCTCTTTCCCTTCGTCTTCAAATGTGGAAACCACGTCAAAAGTGAAAAGTACAAGATTAGCTTTTCTTCTAGTTTGTCTAACCAAGGGTTGATTTTCTCACCATAGTGGTTGTCCTCCACTTACGAAACTGTCAAGAGGTAATAGAAGCGCAGTGGAAATACATATACCAAAGTTTATTTATATATCAACACTTGGCATTGACGTACCATGTTTAAAAGCCCGTGAAAAGCTGCTCGCACTATTATTAAAACTCTGGTATTTGAAAATCAGGTTAGGTTTATTCCTGATGCTGTATTTATTTACTTTTCTTTAAAAAAAAATTTTTTAAGCTAAGCTAAAAATGGCAATATATTTTGAATGCTGGTATTTTGCCAGAAACTGACTAACACCCCCCCCCCCCAAATACATCTCGGGGTGCTGTTCATCGTGAAGATACATGTTCCTCTTTAGCAGAACATAAATCCCTTGCAAGAGAAGAAATTTTACACGACCAGTTATTAGCTGCAAACAAACATGTCATCATTAGAATGCCATTGCTTATTTTCCTTCTGTATCTGCCAGGATTTGAGTCTGTACCAGAGGTGAAATGCTTCCGGTGAAATGCACAGAGGGTAAAAGAACCCAAATGCTGGTATCTGGGCAGGTGGGCGGAGCTTCACGCTTCCTTCGCGACCAGCCCTCCGATGACCTACAGGCACGAGCGAACCGGGAGCATTTCCCCTCTGGTCTATACTTCATAGATATTGTGATAGTTTTCATCTTTTGCAAGTAAAATCCTTAATTTATGATCACAATTAATCCCAATAATTCCATTTCCAAACAAGGCAGATATTGAGTTTTATTTCATGTTGCGACAGTTGTTAAGCACATTATTCCGGTTGTTAACCGAATCAATCAGTTGTTCAGCAAATGTGGCTTTCCCCATTAACTTTGCTTGACAGAAGCCACTTGAGAAAGTTACAAGTCATGATCACCTGATCCCAGGACAGTGGAACTGAGATAAAGTCATGCTAGTTGCCAAGTGACTGAATTTTAATCACCTGACCATGTGGATGTTACACCAGTCACAAGTGTGAAAAACAGTCAGAAGTCACTTTTTTTCCGGGTTATAACTTCGAAAAGTCATTAAGTGAATGGTTATAAGTTGAGTGGATCCCTAAAACAGTTATGCTCAATGTTCCCGAGGGAGTCAGAAACATAATTAAGGAATACAAGAGGATGGAAAAAACCTATCATTCAAAGTTTGTGCAGCAGTAAACAAATTGTGTCAGTCCGAAGCGCTCATTTTGAGTTGTAGACTTTGGCCTGTCACTAGTAGAAAAGTACTGTAGGAATTGGGGAGGGGTGGTTGCTTGAGAGGGAATGATACTAGCCGCAACAATTTCTTTCCAGAGATTCAAGGTCATTCTTTGTTCAGCACAAGCGCGAAGTACATGGGAAGATCGTGGACATTGAGAGAATCGGAGTGGCCCGTGTGATGAACTTGTGGGTGTGGGACAAGGGATGAACCTTAACTTGGGTGGAGAACTGTAGGGAAAGTTAGCATCAGGTTGACTACAGTTCATAACCAACATGCCTCGGTTAATAAATTGGAACTTGGAAGAAGGCTCTGATTCATTTCTTGGACATTATTTGGAATGCTGACAGATTGATTCATCTAAATGAAAAGTATATAATACAAGTATCCCTCAATTTATGGCAACAGTTGACTCCAACATTTCTGTTGCTAAGTGAAACATTTGCTAAGTGAATTTGCCCCATTTTATGACCTTTCTTGCCACAGTTGTTAAGTGAATCATTGCATTTGGTAAGTCAGTGTCTTGGTTAAGTGAATCTGGCTTACCCACTGACTTTACTTGTCAGAAAGTCTCAAAAAGAGGATCATGTGACCCCAGGGCACTGCAACTGTCATAACTATGAATCACTTGCCAAGCATCTGAATTTTCATTACACGGTCACAGGGATGCTGCAACGGCCGCAAGTATGAAAAATGGTCATAAGTCATTTTTTTCAGTGCTGCTGTAACTTTGAATGGCCATTAAATGAATTATTGTAAGTTGAGAACTATATGTAGTTGCATCCAATAAATTTCTCAAAAGAAGTTTGCTAGTGAAGCCCAATTCTAGCAGAGGTTGATGATAAGAATAATAATAAATTCTATACCTGGGGTTCATATTTGGGTGACAACATATTTCAGATGCTAGTCATGGGGAAATGATGTTTTCTACCATGAATGAGAAGTAAATGGTCTTGCCTCTTTGATTGTAATTGTACCTGAGCGTTGTAATGAGGTAAGGAATAATAGGTTAAACCAGAAGTCAGACTTCTATGTTTCTATGTTTCTATGTTTCTATGTAAATGTTACCATTTTGGGCTGGTTTACCCAAACTGTTAGTAACAAATATTTTTGGTTCTCCAAACTGGTAGTAAAAATGCTTTTAAAAAGTTTTCCACAATTGCGCGGCACAGCTGTTTGTTAAAGCTAATGAACCTTTTAAAAAACTTTTTAGTAAAAAAATGCTTAAAAAGATTTTTTTAAGTGATTCTTAGCTTTTTGACAATCAGCTGAGAGGGGGTTCATCTCTTCTTTAAAACTTCTTTAAAGCGTTTTTTAACTACCTGTTTGCTGGAACTGTGACTCTGTGAGGTTCCTGCTTTGTTGCAAGGGCCATTTTGTGTGAAGTCCAGCTGCTTCTGTATTGTGCATGAGTCAGTTGTGTAGGAGTCAGTTGTGTAGTTTTTATGTTAATTTGGTGTAAAGTGTGAAAGTTGGTTTTTGACCTATTTGTGGCTCTGAGGGTTCCTGCTTATTGTTGCAGGGGCCATTTGGTGTACTTTAACATTGTGTGTGTGTCAATTGTGTTGCTTTTGTGTTATTTTTCTGCAAAGTTGGTTCTGACAGTCGGTTTTTGAGCTGTCTGTGACACTGTGAGCTTCCTGATTATTGTTGCAGGATCCATTTTTATGAAGTCCAGCTGCTTCTGCATTGTGTGTGAGTCAGTTGTGTGCCTTTTGTGTTGTTTGTGTGTGAATTGTGAAATTTGGTTTTTGAGCTCACTGGTCACATAACCATAACCACCAAAGCACGCCCATCCAGTCACATGACCACCAAGCCATGCCCACAGAACCGGTAGGTAAAATTTTTGTATTTCACCACTGGGTTAAACACTTGCTTTGTCATTTTGAATTCATTGATGCAATTGCTGCATAGTTTAGAAGTAAGCTCTTGATCGCTTCTGAAAGTTGTAAAAAAAATTATGTCTATGTCCCCTTCCTTTATCCTTTAGATCTTCCAAATAATCTCTTAATAAAGGTTAGGCCATGGTCTAGCACAGTGATTCTCAACCTTTCTAATGCCGCGACCCCTTAATACAGTTCCTCCTGTTGTGGTGACCCCCAACCATAAGTCTAGCGCCAATTCTCCCAACAGAGCTTTAAGATGATTAGCAGGAAGGTCAAAGAGTCAACTCCTCTGCAAATGCCTGATTTGTCAGATTGCGAAAATATTTTCCAAGGTGCCAGAATAGAAATTTGTCTTTTCCCATGGTCTTAGGCGACCCCTGTGAAACGGTCATTCGACCCCCAAAGGGGTCCCGCCCCCCAAATTGAGAACCAGTGGTCTAGCATCATGTTTCTTAAATCATTTCCTCTCAGGCCCACTTCAAAAAATTATGGAGGACCCCAATAAATATTTTGTTTGTATGGGTGATATTTACTGATACTTAATATATTAAAATAAATGCATTCATAAAATATTTATGTATTGGATACATAATATTCAAAACTGATTTAACCTATTAGAAATGAACATAAAACAATTTGCATAAAATGTCCCTATACTTTTAACAAACAATAATAATAATGAAAAGAATGACATGATTTTACATTTTTGCAAACCTGGCAATGACCACACTGATCTAAGTGAACATGCTGCAGAACTATGGGTGAATTTAGACTGGCTTCATTTTTAAGTTGCATTGAGTTTAATTAACAAAAGATAAAATTAAAAGTTTCACTGACTCTCATTTGCAATGTAAGAAAAGTAACACAGGCTTTTCAAAGGTACTTAATACAGGTAGTTCTTGACTTAATTATCACAATTAAGTCCAGAATTTCTAAGTGAGAAACTTGTTCTTTAGAAATGCATCTACTCAGCAAATCCCAAAGTCAAAATTTCACTTTTTTCTATCTTAAGCACAAAGTCTGGAAGTTTTGAAAGTACAAACAAAACTGGATATGTTCTTTTCTTTGATTAAAACAGTTAATTTAGCCATTTCTGCTAGGTCCATTGCTTTTTCCATCCATTCTTCTATTGTGAAGATTGATACATAATTTCATTTTTGTGGATTATATACATATATTACAACGTTCCAGATTTTTTTCCCAAGTTCCTTGTCCAGTAGTCCTAAAAGAAAAACTTCTCCTTTTAATTTTATATTCATTTTAAGAATCTGACCCCTATATATCTTTGCTTTATCCCAAATTCACCAAAGATGGTAAAAAGTTCCTTATTTATAATTAAATTTCCAACATACATTTGAAATATCTTTATATACCTTTGACAATTTATCAAATGCTACCAGCAAACACATCATTTTGTAGAAATTTTCTTTTAAATTATAGTTCAGTGTAAATTTCCTGATGTCATACCAGGAAGCATTTTTTTTAGAAAACAAATAATGGACAGACCAAACTGGTAGACTCAAATAATATTATTAGGGTTTAATCAAGAAGAACATAAACTCAAGTCAAAACAGTTGGAATCAGAAGGACATGTTTGTCACTGGCCTACATACTCACAACTTAAGGAAATATTTAATTTAGACTAAACATTGAGGTTTGAAAATGCAAAAAGTGAGTTTGACACTGTACTGTGTCTTATGATGAACACATTATTATTGCCAAGATCTATACAATGTTGTTGAAACTGAATTTGGAAGATGAATGCATGAAACGTTGTATGATTTAGTGGGCAAGGAACTTTGGGTATAATATAATGCTTGAGTAATAGGAAAACATGCGGATGAAAAGTTTTAAAAAACAAAAACATGACATTCTCTTTAGACATTATCAGGATTATCACTTAGTCAGCTTTCCATAGGTGTGTACATCTCTAGAGATGAAACAAGCTTGAAATCTCCCTTGTTCCTTTGCAAGTTAGCTTAGAATCTTCTTTGAAAAGGATAATTGCTGCTTTGTATACCAAGCGTAAAAATGTTTCCCAAAATATTTAGGAGAGTCTTTAAAGTTCCCTGAGGTTGATGAATACATATGGCATGAATTTTTAGAAAAATCTCTACATTCTACGTTTCTCCAGCAATTAAGGGTCTTTTACTGCTTTTATTTCACAGTCTGTCTTCTATACTGCACATTTTATATTAGATAATATTAATTATATAGATTAAAAAAAACAAATATGTTTGTGCACATCTATGTATATCATTCAATTTGGCATCAACTATTATGTAGCTACCTATCTCTTGGCGCTAATGGGTAAAATAAATGATTTTTAATTTGTAAATATTTTTCAAAAAGTAAAATGACAGAGTATTTATTTTGTACAGAAATACAAAAAAATAAAAGACCAATAGAGAGAAGTTCAAAAGATGTATATAAGGAGACAACTGTTCAGTGAAATACTTGAAACCAGTACCTATAAATAGTATTATTGTTCAGTCACTGTGTATGTTCTGTGGCATGAATGCACTTATTTATCAATATTCACATGCCATAAAGTTGCTGCCAAGGATTGAAAAATAATTTGAGTACTACATAAAATAGGAAGTATATTTGTGAAGTACTTAAACTGCATTTCTTTACCCACAAACATTAAACTCCCTTGAACTCATTTGGATTGACTTTTAAATAAGTATATATAGAGGAAATGGAAAAGTATAGGTACTTTTATAAATTTCTTTTGATCTGTAAGTAGTGTGAGGCAATCCCTAGGGAAACAGTGCCATTCACTTTTCCTGAAATGGTGCTTTCATATTTTTTTAAAGACTTTTAAGTATTTTACATATGGTAATTGAATTTTGCATCACCTTAATTTTATACTTAATCTGATATTTTGAAACAGAGAAAGCACTTGTAGCAAAATCTGCATATTTTAAAGAAATGGCAGAAATGTGAAGAATTCCATATTGTATTATTAACTGCTTTTGTGTGTGTGTGTGTGTGTTTAAAGGAATAATGGGGGGAAGGAAGGAAGAAGGGAAAGAAAGAAAGAAAAAGAAAAGAAAGAACGTTTTAGGCCTATCTCTCTGCTTATCAATGTGATAATTCACCAAATTAGAACAGAATAGGACCAAGTTGTAAAAAGTCAGATCTATCTAAAGGCTATGGAGAAGTATATGTATAAGAATTCTACCAGTTGATCCCTGTATGAGAGAAAGTTGGGCAGTGTGTTAAAATACCAAATTCTGATAGAAAAACGTTTGGGTTCCAGCACCAGTCCAAAACCTCAGAAGACTAAACCACTGGTCTTTTTGAATGACCCAGATTGAATCCTGTAACATTATCCTGAGACACATGTATTTGCTTTCATTTGTTAGAATGGTACCATCTGCTCCATGCTTAAGCCTTCTGGTCTCTTGGTCCTGTGAACCTAGGTGGAGTTGAAAGGAATCTCTGCAGCAATGGACTGCATGCTTGTCTTAACATGTGCCCAAGGAACTTTGATTATTGGATGGATGGAGATGGATAGATGGATGGATGGGCGAGTGGACAGGCAGGAAGGCAGGCAAAATATAGTAGATAGATAAACATCCTTAATTGGAAGAAGGTCCAATAAGTATTGAGATGTTCCGAACACCATAGAAGTGTTCTGTTTCTACAAGTGGAAGGAAGTATTGTGCTTTCCAATCCTGATGTCTAGACTGAAATCATTTTTTAGAACAGGATCAAAGCAACTATTCCTTGGCTGTGCCTATATTGACTTAAAGCCACCCATAATCAAACACTTCTCATAGGCGTAAATAAGCAAACCCTTCAACTGTTGCTTTCAGAATAGACAACACCTCCCAAAAGTCATCTGTGTAGAGGTGCTTGGAGAAACAGTAAACCTGGAAACCAACCTATATTCAGTGTCAGACACTGCTTCTATTCATAGTCCTGGCAACCTCCGAAATATCCCCCCCCCCAAAAAAAAACCCAGCAACAACAAAACAGCATTTCAAAATTAGAAAACAAAATACCTGTTGTGAGACTGCTAGCCAGGTACAGAAAGAAACTCAGGGTGGAAGATTTATTTGTAAGTGCAAATATATCCTCCCACTTTGACCTCTTGCAGAACCTCAATCAGTTTTTCATGCCAGAACAGCAAATACAGAAAAAAAAATTATCAAGGAAACTGAAAGGCAGAAGGGGTTATGGCCCCAACTACATATTAGTGTGGGGGCCTGAATACAACGTGTGCTTCAGCTAGTCCCATAATCAGATCTTGAAATAACTTTAAAGCTAGTAAAAGCTTGTATTTCACATTTTCCCTTGACCTTAAAATCAGTATACAGGTAGTTCTTGATGTATGACCATCAACAAACTCTAAACCTATGATCAATCATAAATTGAGACATCATGTAACCAGACCTGATTTTTTTATGGCAGTTATGAATCAAACACCACAGTCATTAAGTGAATGCCATACAGTTGTGATAACTTTGAAAATCAGTTGCAAGTAGTTTTTGAGGTACAGGGGCGTCTGTCATACAGTGTTTCCCCGAAAGTAAGACAGTGTCTTACTTTCTTTTTATCCCCAAAAGCCCCACTATGTCTTACTTTCGGGGTATGTCTTATATTGTTAAAGGGGCACTGACAGCTAAAAAAACTGTGTAAAATGTGTTTTTTTAGTGTATATGCATTTTACCTTCTGTGACGGGCGGGGGGGGAGGTTTCTTTGGAGTAGGGACGTGCCCGAGTAAATTTGCAGAGGCGGCAGTGACAAGTGCAGGGGACGGCGCGGTGACGTATGGAGAGGGGGACAGCGCAGGCGTGGGCAGGAGGCGGCACTCATTTGGATCAGACGGAGGCGGCAGACGCGGTGACGTATGGAGGGGGGGACGTGGGCAGGAGGCGGCGCGCAGCTAGATGAGAGGGAGGCGGCAATACCCCCGTGTTTCCCCGAAAGTAAGACATATGTTTTACCTTCTGTGACGGGCAGGGGGGGGGAGGTTTCTTTGGAGTAGGGACGTGCCCGAGTAAATTTGCAGAGGCGGCAGTGACAAGTGCAGGCGATGGCGCGGCGACGTATGGAGAGGGGGACGGTGCGGACGTGGGCAGGAGGCGGCGCGCAGCTAGATGAGAGGGAGGCGGCAATACCCCCTGTGTTTCCCCGAAAGTAAGACATATGTCTTACTTTCGGGGTACGGCTTATATTAGCCGACCCCCCTGAAACCCCCAATACGTCTTACAATTGGGAGTGTCTTACTATCGGGGAAACAGGGTAACTTCAAAGTTAAACTACCAAAGGTGCTTTTTCAAAAGGCAACTGGACTTTCCTTGTTTTTTCCTTGAAGATGTTTCGCTTCTCATCTAAAAAGTTTCTTCATTGTGACTGAAGAAAGTCCAATTGCCACTTTAAAAAAAGCATCTTTGAGACAATCATGACCTGGACAATTGAGAATCTCTGTAGAGTGTAGACATTCAAAATTAAAGCTAAATTCAGATAATTTTATATAAGAACTTTGCTGGTGATTTTTTTAGGTGGATTTAAAACAGGTCCAAATATATGAAAAGTTCAGAAGATGTAGTTATAACTGGTCTGCTGACAGAAAATTATTTGATCCAGCCAAAGTTTACATGCTAGATAACAAGGAGCCCCAAGTCTCCGGAGAGGGGCGGCATACAAGTCCAACTAATAAATGGGATTCCTCCTGATTTACCATATTTTTACCAGCTCCATGCACTCCTTTTTCCAAACTTCCTCCTTAAGATTGAGACCTACGTGGAGACTTGAAAAAAAGAGGAATTTTTGACAATCGCCTTTCTGAAAATCTCTGTTGATGGAAACCTCTGCATATTAAACACAGAGAAACTCTTATAAATTTTCATATAGGTTTAATAAGGATAATATAAATTTTATATCATAGGCCACCATTCCTCAACTTGGTGTCCTGCCAAGACTTCCCAACTCGCCTAGAGTATAAAATCTGAAAAACAGACTGGAGAGTCACTGATTCTGGAGGGCATAGAGATTAATAGCACAATTGTCAAAAACATGCAGTTATGAAATAATATAAAACCCAGCACAAACCTAAATGTTAAAGTCAGATAATCAGTTGCATCAGTTCTGTCTGTATAAACCAGGTAGTTCCATTAAAAAAAATCCATCTTGACATCTTTGAAATAACACCAGAGTAGATGCAGCTTGTCCCTCCAAGTCAAAGACACAGGATGAGCTAATTTGACATAGAATACATAGTCTCAGGGATACCTGAGGCGTGATTGGCCTTTTTAATTAAAACCAGAACCTTAAACTATACCCAGAAACCTGAATTACACCTAGACCTATAAAGCCCTACATGGCTTAAAGCCAGACTATCTACAGTACTTCTCAGGCGACCAATAAAGTCACACAGAGTTAATAATAATAATAATAATAATAATAATAATAATAATAATAATAATAATAATAATAATAACAACAACAACAACTATTATTATTATTATTATTATTATTATTATTATTATTATTATTAATTAGATTTGTATGCCGCCCCTCTCCGCAGACTCAGAGTTGGCCTCTTCCATGTCCCATCGACTAAGCAATGCAAATTGGCGGGCCGTGGAAGAGGGCCTTCTGTGTTGCCGCCCCGGCTCTGGAACCAACTCCCCCCCCCCATGTCTGTATTGCTCCCATCCTACTGGCTTTCAGAAAGCCTGCAAAGAAATTGACATCCATCATGGCCAAATTGTAGTGAATGGTATGCATGTGTGTTGCTTGGATTCCTGTGGGTTTTTCTTTTAATAGGGGTTTGTAGTTTTATATATTCGTATTTGACTTCGTTTTTATTGTACAGTATTTGAATCTTTTTATATTGTTATAAGCCGCCCTGAGTCCTTCGGGATTGAGTGGCATAGAAGTAGGAAGGAAGGAGGGAAGGAGAGAAACGCCATGGAACAAGTTTACTCCTCTTTAATATAGTTTCATACAAAAAACTTCCAGGTCAAAGACCCAGCATGGGCTAATTTGCCAGGGATACCTAGCAGCCAATGCACCTTGGACTTTATAATTAAAACCAGAACCTTAAACTATACCCAGAAACCTAAATTATACCTAGACACTCTAACACTGACAGCTGAAATAGCTGTCAGCCACCAACATGTGACCTGCTGCATTTTGTACCAATTGCTTTTCGTGAATTGTCTTTAAAGGCAGCCCCTTATAACGCTTATTGGAATAGCGGTGGCTTATTTGGCCCACCCAAAAATGAACCTAGGGCCTTCTAGCTGCAGTTTTCAGCAAAAAGGTCCTAGCAGGGGTCTGAAACAGGCAGAGAACCAGGTAGTTTCATGACAAACAAGAACTCTTTTGGATTCAGTTTCAGTCTGCTTTGTTCCATCCAGACCTCCATAGCCTAGCTAGGTCTTACCCAGTGTTTGCAGGCTGCCGAGTATTTACTTTTAAATTGTTCAAAACAGGATAATTAAATGGAGTCTAAATATAAATCAGGCAATATTTAGGAGAAAAAAATGTTTAACTAAAATGGTTGTAAAGACAGGGCTATTATTTACATTGCTTATGCTTCCTTCATTTTAATAATTTAAACTCTTTCGCTCAGTTTCTGAACGTGGTTCCAAGCTTAAAAATAGCACTTCTCTGCAACTTTTGAATAATGCAGTATTATGCATATGTTCCAGTTATTTATTGCAGTGTGTTCTCCAACTTTTTCCAGCTTTGCGGAGTGGAGGGGCGGAGGAGATGGTTCCACGCAAGTGGCTAGCAAGCACATGTATGCGCACGTAACTCCATTTGCATGAATGATGGACATGTGCGTCTGTCACTCATGCAAATGGCGCATGCTTGCTCGTCCACAATGCTCTCCAGCTGTTTCCACAACCTAGTTGCAATCCCCTCATGGCCCACAGATTTATACAGTTGCTGATTTATTGAGTTGCTTTTTGATTTTTATTTATTTACTTTTATCCCGCCTTTATTTTCATAAATGAAGGTGGTGATCCTATCTAATACAGGGTGTGTTCCAAAAGTAATGCAATTTTTTTAAAAAAGTAATTTATTGAACAGATTTGCACAAACACTTAAAATTCTTCAAAGTACTCTCCTTGGGCCTCTACACATTTTTTCCAGCGACTCCGCATGACCAGTATGCGCCCTGGAAGGCGTCTTCAGGGACCACTCGCAAGGTCTTCGTCACGGCTGATTGGATCTCTTCTATGGATGAAAAATGAGTTCCTTTCAGAGCTGGGAACAAAAAGAAGTCTGCTGGGGCAACTTCAGGACTATAGAGAGGGTGGGGCAGCATTGGCACCTGGTGTTTGGACAGGAACTCGCGGACTTGTAGCGTGTTGTGGCAAGGCTCATTTTTTGTCCATAGAAGAGATTCAATCTCTGTGATAAAGCTGTGATAAAGACCTTGCAAGAGGTCCCCAAAGACGCCTTCCAGAGTGCATACCGGTCATGGCAGAGTCGCTGGAAAAAATGTGTAGAGGCCCAAGGACAGTACTTTGAAGAATTTTAAGTGTTTGTGCAAATCTGTTCAATAAATTACTTTTTTAAAAAAATAATTGCATTACTTTTGGAACGTACTGTGTATTTTTTCCTCCTACTTTCCCCCCAACAACAATCCTGTGAGATGAGTTGGGCTGAGAAAATGACTGGCCCAAAGTCACTCAGTTGGTTTTTGCATCCAAGGCAGAACTAGAACTTAATTTCTAGCTTGATCTAGAATTAGATCACTCAATTTCTAGCTTGATGACACAAAATTGACTCACTTTATAAATGTAAATATACATATACATGTCCTTTTATATTTATACACTGTAAACTTGTAAATTCCTCTGTTTAATTGAAATTTGGCTACAAAGTGTAGCAGGTTTATCTGGCTTCACCTGCTTTATAAAGAAGTAATATTTGTAGCATAAAGTGCTCAATACATTAAGAAAAATACTGCATTTCTTTATTTTCTTTGGACAATATTAAAAAATAAATATATTTAAAATATTGAAATAAAACTTGGTTTGTTGGATAATTTTCCTTAGACGATATATAATAGATTTAGATCAGGGGTGTCAAACTTGTGGCGTCACGGCAGCATCCCGTGACATATCGTGACTTGTTTCCCCTTTGCTAAACCGGATGTGTGCGTGGCCACCGTATGACATATCCCGGCCAATTGTCCACCAAATTGACAGTCCTGATTTAGATCCAGTTTATCCACTTCACAAATGTAGTACTGCTAGCCTTTGAGTTAGGACCATTTGTTTAATGAAGTAGAATGCTTGGCTGCATAGCTAGAGGTATAACAAGCAGGAAGAGGGAGATTGTGATCCCGCTGTATAGAGCGCTGGTGAGACCACATTTGGAATACTGTGTTCAGTTCTGGAGACCTCACCTACAGAAAGATATTGACAAAATTGAACGGGTCCAAAGACGGGCTACAAGAATGGTGGAAGGTCTTAAGCATAAAACTTATCAGGAAAGACTTAACTCAATCTGTATAGTCTGGAGGACAGAAGGGAAAGGGGGGACATGATCGAAACATTTAAATATGTTAAAGGGTTAAAAAAGGTTCAGGAGGGAAGTGTTTTTAATAGGAAAGTGAACACAAAAACAAGGGAGCACAATCTGCGGTTAGTTGGGGGAAAGATCAGAAGCAACATGAGAAAATATTATTTTACTGAAAGAGTAGTAGATGCTTGGAACAAACTTCCAGCAGACGTGGTTGGTAAATCCACAGTAACTGAATTTAAACATGCCTGGGATAAACATATATCCATCCTAAGATAAAGTACATGAAATAGTATAAGGGTAGATTAGATGGACCATGAGGTCTTTTTCTGCTGTCAATCTTCTATGTTTCTTTGTTTCTAATGGCTGCTTGAAAGTTACAACAATACAAAAAATGCGACTTACAACTGGTCCTCATACTTATTACCATAAATGCACACATTTATATAGTTGCAGTATCCTAGAATCACATACTCCCCCAACTGAATTTGCTTAATGACCATGTGATTCATTTAACAAGCGGCAAAAAGGATTGTACCACTAATTGTACCAAAGACCTTGGATGGAACTGAAGTGGAATTTTATATCTCACCACTGGACTTATTAAGACTGGGATACATCTGGTCTTTATTTGTGCATAGCTTATCTAATATTTTCTCAGAAAATTTTATGTTCTCACCTCTTCTAATGTGAAACAGGCTGCTCATTTTAATACTTCCCTGCTAATTTATGTTTTTTTTAATTTATTTATTTATTTATTTATTTATTTATTTATTTATTTATTTATCAGATTTGTATGCCACCCCTCTCCACAGACTCGGGGCGGCTAACAGCAATAATAATACAGTGCAAACAAATCTAATATTTAAATTAATTTATGTCTTGCTTTCACATTCTTAATCCAGGATTGCTGAATGATACTTTCCACTCACATTACATTCATTTTATAGGTAGATCTATATTAACAAAAGGTGCCATCCAATTTACAAGCATCGCTGTTTCCAGGTTAAGCCACTTGGCTGATTTTTTAGCGTATTTGTAAGTAATTACTAAAGATACAGATGGAAACTAGAAAAGATTGAGTGTTCATCACTGACATAAATTCCCATAAACAGACCTGTGGCAGATTGTGAATAGTAAGTGATAAATAATGGTGTGATGGAATCAAAAGATTAGAAAACAGACAAGCTATTTTCCCCATGCTTAGATTTTCTTTTGCTGAAGCAATAGGAAGAGTTGAAAAGACTGCTCTGAGTAAACAAGGATGCTGTTTGACTCAACCCTCTTGTCCTTATACAAGAGCTTAAAGATCTGGCTTGGGGCACTAATGGAAGAGTTTCATGTTGAGTGTAGTAGATTGATTAACAATAACAATAGCACTTAGACTTTTATACCGCTTCACAGTTCTTTACAGCCCTCTCTAAGCAGTTTACAGAGTCAGCATATCGTTCCCAACAATCTGGGTTCTCATTTTACCCACCTCGGAAGGATGCAGTCAGGCGGTAGGGAAAGCAAGTAGGATGCTTGGCTGCATAGCTAGAGGTATAACAAGCAGGAAGAGGGAGATTATGATCCCGCTATATAGAATGCTGGTGAGACCACATTTGGAATACTGTGTTCAGTTCTGGAGACCTCACCTACAAAAAGATATTGACAAAATTGAACGGGTCCAAAGACAGGCTACAAGAATGGTGGAAGGTCTTAAGCATAAAACGTATCAGGAAAGACTTAATGAACTCAATCTGTATAGTCTGGAGGACAGAAGGAAAAGGGGGGACATGATCGAAACATTTAAATATATTAAAGGGTTAAATAAGGTTCAGGAGGGAAGTGTTTTTAATAGGAAAGTGAACACAAGAACAAGGGGACACAATCTGAAGTTAGTTGGGGGAAAGATCAAAAGCAACATGAGAAAATATTATTTTACTGAAAGAGTAGTAGATCCTTGGAACAAACTTCCAGCAGATGTGGTAGATAAATCCACAGTAACTGAATTTAAACATGCCTGGGATAAACATATATCCATCCTAAGATAAAATACAGAAAATAGTATAAGGGCAGACTAGATGGACCATGAGGTCTTTTTCTGCCGTCAGACTTCTATGTTTCTATGTTTCTATGGAAGGCTGAGTCAGCCTTGAGCCTGGTGAGATTTGAACTGGTGAACTACAGCCAGCAGTCAGCAGAAGCAGCTTGCAGTACTGCACTCTAACCACTAGGCCACCAAGGCTGGTAGATCCCATCCTGTCCTTTTGTCATCCTTCTTCCTCCCTCCCCATCTTGATCCAATGTCAACATCTAAGGTTAAAAAGAAAGAAAATTGTATCTGGTCAATACAATTCCAAAATTCTGCTCTTGCTTGAAAATCTGGAGCACAAGAATATATTTTTAAAAAACCAAAACATTTCAGATCTGCCCCTGAAGTATGCTGTCATTTGGAAAACTGGTTTACTTTTTGTTTTGTTTTGAGAAAAATAGTGAAATATATTTTTTAAATAAAACAAAAAGTATGCAAATTTGTTGTAGAAATGTGATTGGGATAACTAAATTTAAAAGCAAACCATTAGTCCTTTTTAACATAAAATCATTTTTATATCTATATTGTGCTCTCCTTGGTTTGAACACTACCGTTAGTTATAAAACTATACAAAGGAAAAATATATCTATAAGGAAATTCGGATATCTCTTTCTAACAAGCCTTGGATTAGCAAAGAATTTATCACTGCTTAAAAATTCAGTTTTACCATGACATATAGTAACTTAATCTGTTTTGATAATGTAAAACTACTTTAGAGTGTGACAAGTAATCTTGGTGGGATATTTTCTGATTTCTGCCTTCTTAAAGGCTGAGTCAGACCTGCATAAGGAGACAATCCTAACCCTATACAGATTTAATTAAATGTTATATTCAATAACATGAATTATATTCAGTAATAAATATTGAATAGAAATTAACAAGTTTGACTTTTTAGTTAGGCATGGAGGATGTCAGTTCTGTGAAACATTATCAAAGATAACTGGCAGTTATGAAAGGGTAGGATACATTTGGTTTTTGTATTTTTAAAAAAATATCCATCGGAGGTGAGATTGTGACAATGTTCAGACAATGAAATATCATAATTATAAGCCTTGTTTTTTTTCATTCCCTTTTCTAGAACAACTGGGAAGGTATATTTCCACTTCAATCTAAAATTATTTGCAATGCGCATCACCATTTTTTTTTCCACTATAAGATGCTCCAGACCGTAAGGCACACCTAGCTTTTGGGGAGGAAAACAAGAAAAAAAAATCTTCCTCTGCCTCCCAGCAATTTGCCTCCTTGTAGCAAACAGCCTGGTCAGCCTAATTTAGCACGACCATCTGATTAATGGTTGGATTAGCCTCCCAGAATACCACCAATCAGCTGTTTTAGGCTGTGGGGATTGCTGCTGCTGCCTATCGCCAGGTCCCTGCGCCTCCACTACCTGCACGAGTCGTGTTTCAAGGCTGTTACAGGTGACAATAGGCCGGCAGATCGGTGGGGGCTTTGGCAACATTTGTTCTATAAGACACCCAGACATTTCCACCCATTTAGGGGTAGGGGAGAAGGTGCATCTTAACAGTACGAAAAATACAGTGCACATGTGCCTAAACTGTGGTTAATATTCTTTGTTGAGGCATCATTTGCAGGTGGCTAGCTCTGTGATTAAAATTAACCATTGGATATAATGATATAATGCGTTCTTGCTAATTGAAACAGAAACAAATACTTTCAAATTCATCACAGAAAGGAGTATAGGTTCCAACTTATTAAGCATCATCTGCTTCCTAGTGAATTTGGACAATGTGTTCTAATTTACAGGCAAATTTCCACTTAATTTTGCTTGTTAATCTTTCTGGAATCATGAGCATAATAGGAATTAATTGTGCTTTTGAGAAAGTGGACTTGAGACCACTCTTTTCTTTACCTCAGATTTTTAAAAGTCAGTATATTTTGAAACATCAAATAAAAAAATAAAAATCTGGTATAAAAATTTAGTTTTTACTATATTGTCATTGCACATGGTACAACAAAATTAAATGCCATTTTCAGTGTACATTATAACTATAAAAATAAAAAAACAAACATACATCCTTGACATTATATATAATTGAAATTAAAAACCGATATTGCACCACACCGTAGAATTCAATATGGTTATTACCCTTGGATAGAAGCTGTTTTTCAGCCTATTTGTTTTATTTATTTATTTTATTTATTTATTTATTTATTCAATTTTTATGCCGCCCTTCTCCTTAGACTCAGGGTGGCTTACAACATGTTAGCAATAGCACTCTAGCAATAGCAATAGCAATAGCATTTAGACTTATATACTGCTTCATAGTGCTTTTACAGCCCTCTCTAAGCAGTTTACAGAATCAGCATCTTGCCCCCACAATCCGGGTCTTCATTTTACCCACCTCGGAAGGATGGAAGGCTGAGTCAACCTTGAGCCAGTGATGAGATTTGAACCGCTGACCTTCAGATCTACAAATCAGCGTCAGTGGCCTGCAGTACAGCACTCTACCTGCTGCGCCACCCCAGCTCATATTTTTATTATGTTTTTATTATCCTGTACCATATGCCAGCTGATAATACTTCAAAAAAAGGGTGCCCAGAATGAAATGGATCTTTAAGAAGGTTTTGAACTTTCTTAAGGCAGTGGGAGCTATAAAGGTCTTTCAAAGAAGGGAGAGGGCAACCAATGATCCTCTGGGCAATGAGGTTCACCCTCTGGAGTGCTTTCCTATCTGCCACTGTGCAATTGGCAAACCATCCATAAATGCAGTAAGTTATGCTTGCGTAGAAGGTCACCAGCAGTTTTCATTCAATTCTTGTTTCCTGAGAAATCTCCAGTTGTATAATCTCTGCTGGGCCCTTTTGACCAGTGCTGCAATGTGAGTGCCTCAGGTCAGGTCCTATTTTATGATTACGCCCAGAAACTTAAAACTGGCCACTTGCTCCACTCAGTCTCCATTGATAAGCAAGGGCTGGATGTCTGATCTAGTCCTTCTATAGTCCACCATAAGCTTCTTGGTCGTAAATTGTGTTAAGAACCAAGTTATTGCCTCCACACTACGGGTCCACCTTATCTTGATACGCAGGTGCTTTCTCTCTCTCTCTCTCTCTCTCACACACACACACACACACACACCGGAGATCAGTCCCACCACTGATCATCTGCATATATAAAATATAAGATTTAAATGATTTTGGGACTCCAGTTAATGTGAGGACCAAACTCCCATCAGTCAATTAATTTTGGAGGAATAAGATTTTGTTATTGCAGTTCATGACATTGAACAAAGAGGTGTAACTAAAAGTTGTTCTAGACAGCAGCAGCTGTCAGTCACTTTATTGTTGGTAGATCAGTCTTTCTATCTTCTATACAGTTCTGTATTAAAACTTAAGCGTTTCTTTCATTTTCTTTTATTCAAAATAAAGATTAGGTCACCCTGGAGCCAAAGTAGTGAGAGTAATTCTCTTTCTGGCGGAATGAGTGGAAGGTTGTACATAATGGTTATTGGTGTGATAATTGTTTTTTCCACAAAATAATTGGAGGCAGCAGAAGGAGAAATTATTATGGTTTAAAGAAGCATTATTTCCTCGGCAGAATGTTTACTCCTAAAAGAAAATATTTTAGCTAGCAAAGTTCAGAATATGCAATTTACCTTATTATCCTTTTTATTTTCTGCCTTCTTTTCCTATCTCGAATATTTAGTACTTTTACGCTTCACATATGTATGAAAAAATATTTCATGCTTCACATATGTATGAAAAATGTATACATATGATACATTTTAGGCTTTTCAGGCAGAGATTTATATCCTTGGGTTTGTTTAAAGTACCATTCCCACTATGAATGGCATACACATCACTGCAATCCACGATACTATATTACTCTCTTCATTTCTATTGGGTTTACCACATCTATTATCAGTTAAACTTGGTGAATATTCAGAAATGGTAAGTGTTGCAGTGCAATGTCTAAAAAGTTCCAATTTCTCTATTGTTAATACGCCATTCTTAAAACCAAGAATGCTGCATGTAAAATGACATTTTAATTCAAAATGTTGCACATGTTGCCGTATTGAGTCAGAAAAAGAATGTCCAGAAATTGTGTGTGTGTGAGTGAGTCTATTTGATTGATTCATACATGCTTTCATATAGGCGGCTTGCTCCCTCTGGTGGTATACAAAATTCACAACTGAAAAAAGTTGGGCTGATTTGCAAGTAAATTAGAAGGGGCACAAATCTGATTGCTAATATATTCAGTGTAAAAATGAAACCTGACCACATACTAAACAGTGCTTTTGTTAGTTAAACCTGAGAGCTGAGTCTGAGAGCAATCTTTCCTCAGCAATCTTTCGATACTTTATAGAAAGTATAGAAAGAAATGTTCTATACTTTATATACCTAAATATATACCCAAGTATATCTCAATAAGGTCTGCTGCCTTGAATGAGGGGGGGGCGGGCAGGTGGACTACAAGGCCTCCAAGGTCCCTTCCAGCTCTATACTTCTATGTTTCTATAAAACTTATTTTAAAAATATATAGAAATTACTCAAATGCTTCCATCATTTGTCTACAACTTCAACTTCTGACAAGAATCATAAATAAATTCAAACTGAGAGCATGCAATAACAGCATCTCTAAACAGACTCACTGGAATATTTTACTTAGATAATATATAGTCATTATTATCACCAACATAATCAACCATTAAGAGCAATTTCATTGGCAAACTGCATCAATGTTTAATGTACTATTTTTATTTATTGTTGAAGGCTATGTGGGATGCGTCTAATTAAAGCAGAAAACAGTGTTCATTTAAAGACATGAATTCTACATATTTTACTCCAGCTTCTATCATCAACTTTCAGCACAAGTGAGATAATGTCATGAATAAGTGGATAGGTAGGTCTCTTAAAAGAGCCAATTTAATCTAGTTGTAAATGCAATGGATTAGAAGCCAGACTACTGTGAGTTCTGGTCCTACCTTAAGGATGGGACCTAGATGACTCTAGATCAGTCATTCTCTGAAGACTACCAAGCTTTACATTTCTGCAGATTTCCATATTGAAAGCCAGTCACTTGAAAATGGCATCTCTTTGCATAATAAATTAATGTAGTCTAGGATGGTGTAACTTTCTACTACTCCATTTGATTTTACGGAGAATTTCAAAGGAAGAGCTTTAATATTTTAATAGTTAAGGAAAACTGCAACAGTAGTCTCTTCTGCTAAAGTGTGAAAAGTGATTTTAAAATTATAGTAGGTTTTATAACGTCCCACACAGATAATAGGAATAGTAAGATAAGAAATATTTATTTGTCTTTCCAGAATAATGTTTTGACAATGGAATGCAGCCCTGCTCACTTTTACAATGATTTCTGTTTGCCAACTGTTACTTGATAACATTACTTTTAAAGGTTTACATCTCAGTACTTTGTTGCATATTGGTTGAATCTGAATGTATGTGTTTTGTTTTGTTCTGTTTTGTTGCCAAAGAGACTGGCAGAGCAAAGAGACTGGCAGAGTTTATTTATTTATTCATTACTTAGATTTGTATGCCGCCCCGAGTCTGTGGAGAGGGGCGGCATACAAATCTAAGTAATAAATAAATAAATAAATAAACATAATAAACAATTGCTTTTCTCAGCTATATGGGCACAATGAACAATCATGTTTAAATAATTGAGCACTTAATACTAAAACAAATAACTTTTCTATTTAAGAATTTTCCAGTTTCTTTTTTTCCAAATGGCTCCTTAGATTAAATGGATGCTTTCCTTTCTCATCCACAGAGGTCATGTTACCTTTTCTGGCTTAATATGCATTGGCATCCTTCGGTCCCAAAAGACCATGGTATCATGCTCTGGACTCCCCAGAGTACGAAGCCTGGGTAGGTTATTTCACAGACATGCAGAGGGTGACTTCATATAGGTAACAAGTTAAATAACCTTCAGTGTAGAGAAAGTCGGGTGCAATTTCACTTACGGCAGCGGTCTGTTAAGATCAATCCAGACTAGTATACTTAGACTTCAGCAAGGCATTTGACAAAGTAAAATACAACCTGCTTCTTGGTAAGATAGATAAATTATTATTATTATTATTATTATTATTATTATTATTATTATTAATTAGATTTGTATGCCGCCCCTCTCCGCAGACTCAGATGTGGGATAGACAGCGTTACTACCAGATAATAATAATAATAATAATAATAATAATAATAATAATGTATTAGATTTGTATGCCGCCCCTATCCACAGACTCAGGGCGGCTCTAGAGTGCCTTCCAACCCCTGTCTTATTGTCTCTCCTATATCCCATATATCTTCTCTTCTATCCCTATATCTTTCTTCTATTCTCTCATTGATTATTTTATCCTATACTCTCTCTTCTATTCTTTCTCTAATTCTATTTCCTCGAAGGTGTCCTCTATTACCTTCATTGTGTATTATTGTGTATTGGACAAAATAAATAAATAAATAAAATAAACAAATAATGATAACAATATGACAATGTAACAAATCTATTTTTTTTAAAGCATCTAAAAAACCCCATCATACATAAAACTATATAAGCCTGGGGGAGATATCTCAAATCCCCCATGCCTGGCAATACAGGTGGGTCTTAAGCAATTTACGAAAGACAAGGAGGTTGGGGGCAGTTCTGATCTCTGGGGGGAGTTGATTCCAGATAGCTAGGGCCGCCACAGAGAAGTCTCTTCCCCGGGGCCCGCCAGACCTTATCGACCACTGGGATTTGTGCAGCAGAAGACAATTCCGGAAATGGATTTATAACTGGTTGACAAACTACTCAATAAGTAGTCCTTAGTTGTACTACATCTGCATGGAAGGAAGGAAGTAATGGAGTGTCATAGAGTTCTGTCCTAGGCCCAGTGTTTTTCAATATCTTCATAAATGACTTAGATGAAGGAATAGAAGGGGAACTCTGGCTAGTGTACAGAAGAGAAAGACTAGAGGATGCCATGATAGCAGTATTCCAATATATGAGAGGTTGCCACAAAGATGAGGGGTTCAACTTATTTGCCAAAGCACCTGTAGGCAGACAAGAAAAAATGGATGGAGATTAATCAAGGAATGAAGCCATCTGGAATTTAAGTGAAAATTCCTAACAGGAGAATTAATCAGTGGAACAGCTAGCCATCAGAAGTTGTAGATTCTTCATCACTGGAGATTTTTAAGGAGAGACTGGACAGTCACTTTTCTGAAATGGTATAGAGCAGTGACGGCTAACCTTTTTAGTGCCAAAACTGGAGCATGCACACAATTCATAAGAAAGGAAGTGGCCAGTACAAGTGGCCAGTACAAGTGGCAGCCAGCTGCTCTTCCAGGTTCCATCGCACACATGCGCACTGGCCAGCTGCTATCTTCCAGATTCCAGCGCACTCTGGCATGCATATGCCGGAACCCGGAAGAGAGCAGCTGGCTGATGCGCATGTGCATGATAGAACCCGGAAGAGCAGATGACGATGACTTGTGTGTCCACAGAGAGGGCTCTGCATGCCAGCTCTGGCAGGCGTGCCATTGGTTCACCATCATGGGTATAGAAGGTCTCCTACTTGAGCAGGGAGGTTGATAGAAGACCTCGAAGATCCCTTCCAGCTCCATTCTGATTGAGAACATTGACTCATTATTCAGTCCTCAAAATATATTTAGTAAATTCAGAACACTGTCACAAGATGGCAGCAAAATACGTATTTTAGTGAAAGAACAAACTTGTAAAGGAATGAATGCACTTTTTTTCTTAATGGTTTTAGTGTTCTCTTCTCAACTAATGCAGAAAACCTTATTTCATAAACAGGCTGAACAGCCTGGGAGATTTACTGGTAGCTCCATTTTCCATCTGCTCTAATGTTATAAAAATCTTCAAACAGAAGTAGAGGAAGGGGGAAATGAGACCAAATGGATTTATGCAGGAAGTGCAATGAACAACATCAGCAAACTGTTTGAAATGCAGATGAGTGTTGCAAAAATCAGTCTTTTTTGTTCCGCTTTTGATAATAAGCATTTTATTTAGTTTTCATTGTAAACAGTTTTGCATTTACAGTATATTAAGCTTGCAGTATTTTGCAACACCTTGAGGTACAGGGTTTTCTGTCTTTACATTTCAACAAGGCTACAATTGCTTCCTCAGTGGTTCACCAGGCAAAGACTGTGTTGCCACAAATCCTTTCCTGAAAAGAAGAAGAAGAAAAGCTCAATCTCGGTTTTCGTTCACTGTGTTATTTTGAGACGTGTATAATCAGTAGCGGTTTTGAGACGTGTATAATCAATAGCGGTATATAAGCTACTTCATTTAAAATCCTATTTTTTAGTAGAGACATAACAGTATACAGGTACAGTAGTTCTCAACTTACTATTTATTTATTTATTTATTTTTTATTTATTTATTTATTTATTTATTTATTTATTTATTTATTTATTTATTTATTTATTTATTTATTTATTTATTTATTTATTTATTTATTTATTTATTTATTTATTTATTTATTTATTTATTTATTTATTTATTTATTTATTTATTTATTTATTTATTTATTTATTTATTTATTTATTTATTTATTTATTTATTTATTTATTTATTTATTTATTTATTTATTTATTTATTTATTTATTTATTTATTTATTTATTTATTTATTTATTTATTTATTTATTTATTTATTGGATTTGTATGATGCCCTTCTCCGAAGACTCGGGGCGGCTAACAGCAATAATAAAACAGCATATACTGTAATAATAATCCAATACTAAAAAAAACCAGTTAAAAACCCATTATTATAAAAACCAAACATACATACCATGCATAAAATTGTAAAGGCCTAGGGGGAAAGAGTATCTCAATTCCCCCATGCCTGGCGGCAGATGTGGGTTTTAAGCAGTTTACGAAAGGCAAGGAGGGTGGGGGCAATTCTAATCTCTGGGTGGAGTTGGTTCCAGAGGGCCGGGGCCGCCACAGAGAAGGCTCTTCCCCTGGGTCCTGCCAAGCGACATTGTTTAGTTGACGGGACCCGGAGAAGACCCACTCTGTGGGACTTAACTGGTCACTGGGATTCGTGCGGCAGAAGGCGGTCCCTGAGATAATGGAAGACGATGGAAATTGGGATATGAATTTCCATCACTAGGGCAATCCCAGTTGCCTTTGTTAACTGAATCCCATGACCGTTAAGCAAGGGAACTTCCTGCTGGCGTCCCACAACCAGGTCCGTGGGGAAGCTGGTAGAAAGTTGCAGGTGCCAGTCAAGTCACAAGCAGGCCGGCAGATAGGTTAGTGGCTGCTGGCAAATGTAGGGTGCACAAGGATGTGAAGGAAGTGTGACGATGCTTGGGGGGTACTCAAGGATGCAAGGAGGATGCTACGCAAAGATGCAAGGAAGTCTTGGGGTGTGGGTGAGAGGGAAGCACAGCGAGGTTTTAGGTTGCACAAGGGTCTGAGCAGCAGGCTCAGGGAGAGCACGCAGGACTGTATGGATGCAGCAACGCTAAGGGAGGGTGGACAAGAGTACATGACTGGTTGGCACAGCACATATGCAGAGAAGCTGGAGGAAGGTGCATATGGGACAGATTTACTGACCTTTCCTGTCGGCTTCCTTATTGACTTTCTGGGGAAGCCAGCAGGGAAAACGGTAAATGTGATTATGGGCACTGCCACCAGTCATAAGTGCTCCTAGGCTGCAATCACATGACTGCAAGATTTCTGGAATAGCAGTTGTAACCACCATTCATTCAGTGCCGTCATATCTTCAAACCATCACTGATCAAATTATCATAAATAGAGGACCACCTGTACTGATATTACTGCTCCCTTAATGTTTGTTAAGAAACTATTGAAATGGGGTTTTCTAGTATAAAATTGGTCTTGCGGGCACAAGGACGTTTGAGATGCTATTAGAAAATAATTAATCCCTTACAAAACTATAAATTAGTAATTATTTAAAAATAATGAAGGTAAACGGTAATATTTTACAGTATATATGTTGGATGGTATTTATTTATTTATTATTTATTTATTATTTAGATTTGTATGCCGCCTCTCTCCGAAGACTCGGGGCGGCTCACAACAAGATAGAACAAATCATAAATAATCCAAATAACATTAAAATATTTAAAGATTTAAAAGAACCCCATATACTAACAGACACACACACAAGCATACCATGTATAAATTGAACATGCCCGGGGGAGGTGTTTCAATTCTCCATTGACTCTGGAAGGAGAGTCCATCATGGGTTGTTAACCAATCCTATTGGTAGAGACTGAGTTAATTTAAATAATTAATTAACTGGCACCGCCCCTTTAGCAGCCCCCATGAGCCAGTTTTAAAAACTCAGTCTAAGTGTAGAGACTGTAGTTTCTGTGCTGAGTTTAAAAATGTTATGTTATAATATGTTTATATATATTAAAGTGGTACCTTTTAATGTTTTCTTCTTTTGTCTTTAATGCAGGTTGAAGAAGGAATTTCCAAAGGGTTCTCTGCCCTCCGTGGGCACCACCCCCGTCGATATCTCCTCGGGGGCCCCTTCCCTCAGCGGGTACCACCCTGATCGAGGAGCAACACAGCCTGGGGTCCCTGACCTCCGTGGTCAGACTCGGCTGCGAGCTGAAGGTGGGGGGGTCCGCCGCCCCCACTGGGAAGCTTGGGAAAGTCGATTCCCTGCGTTAAATAAGAGGAAAAAAGCAGTTTGGAAGCGTGCCAGCGCCTCTCAGCTGTTCGGCGGCCGGGATTAAAGCCGCTGCCGCCGCTTTAATTACAGAAGCCACCGTTTTTCTTGCTGCCGGCGGCGTTTTGAAGCCTTTTTCGGCGTTTTGCAAGTGGCGAGCTGTGGGCCTATCTTCGGAGCTTCGGCTCCTCGGCAGAGGCAGGGATCGATTGCCTCAGAGCGCCGCCATTTTGGGCTGTCAAAAATGACAAGGAAATGCCCGCGCTTTTTATTGTGGCCAGTGGCGGTAACGTTCCTCTCCGCCTATTTATTAGGCGCGATTGAACAAAGAAGGCAGTTCTGCGCATGTGCAGTGCCTGCAAAGCTCCCGATCGCCATTTTATTTCTCTGTGAGAGAAACTAGTGTCGAGGAGCAGTGCTTTTGAAGACTGTGGTGTTGTTTCAGCTCTCTAGTGAGTACTATGGAAGGTCACGATACTCCAGATAAGGTGACCTCTCCCTCTGCGGCCCCCAAGGATAAGGCCAAAACTTCTAAGTCTAAAGACAAGGCCAAGACATCCCAGGCCTCCTCTTCATCACTTAGAGAGGCAGAGAGGCGTATCAAGGCCTTGGAGCAGAGGCTTGAAGCTGCTCTTCATATCCCTGCAGTGCCCTCTGTGCCTTCGCATTTAATTCTGGCCAGAGAGGTCTTACCTCCTTTACCTGCTATGAGGCCTGCTGAGCCCTTCTCTGAGAAAGACTGGTCTCCTGAAAGGCAGTTTAACATGAATCCAGTTCTGCCATCTCCAGGCCACAGTGGGCCTAGACCAGGCTCTGCATCACACTCTGTGAGGAGCGGCCAGGGGCCATCTGCTACTTTCACACCCACAGCAGCAGGGTTGCGAACACAACCTGATTCTTGGCATCAGATGCCCCCATAAGTGCAGGATTTGATTAACAATGCCTACTCTCAGGGGATGGCGGCAGAGGTGCAACAAGTTACACAGCAACCTCGCCCAGTGCAGTCCAAAAGCCTATGGTGTGCACCGCCCCCCTCGGGTTTGGGGTCCTGGGCTGAAGAAGCAAACCCTTTAGAGCAGAGGTCCCCAACCGCCGGTCCGCGGACCAGGACCGGGCCGTTGGGGGTTTTCAGCCGGTCCGCGGCGGCGCTGCCCTCCCGGCAGAGAACATTATGCAGGACGGGGTGGGGCGTTGGGCGGTGACGCAGCCCTCCACACTTCTCCACAGGGCGGGGAGAATCAGGAGGCTCCTTTGGCGGCTGGGGGCTGCCTGGCTTTGTGATTTTGGCTGGGGGGGGAGTTAGGAAGGTCCTACTTCTCCCCCCCCAGCCAAAAATTCAAAGCCTATCTGCTGGATACGGGCGATGAGTGGGACAGAGCGGCGCGGAAGCCTCTTGCAGCAGCTGCCACAGCCACCGGCTTCGGCGCCGTTCGTCCCGCCCATCGCCCGTATCCAGCAGAAGCTGCTGCCCGAGTGCTCTTGGCCGGCGGGATTCAAAGTGCTGGGGTGGGGGTGTCCTGACAGCCCCCCCACCCCAGTGCTTCGCCTCCCGCTGGGACACCCCCCACCCCAGCACTTTAAATCCCGCCGGCCAAGAGCACTCGAGCAGCAGCTTCTGCTGGATACGGGCGATGGGCGGGACGAACGGCGCCGAAGCCGGTGGCTGTGGCAGCTGCTGCAAGAGACTTCCGCGCCGCTCTGTCCCACTCATCACCCGTATCCAGCAGATAGGCTTTGAATTTTTGGCTGGGGGGGGAGAAGTAGGACCTTCCTAACTCCCCCCCCCCAGCCAAAATCACAAAGCCAGGCAGCCCCCAGCCGCCAAAGGAGCCTCCTGATTCTCCCCGCCCTGTGGAGAAGTGTGGAGGGCTGCGTCACTAAGCTCCACCCCTCCATAACCCCACCCCCATATGACCAAAGCCCCCCCCCCCCCCCGGGCCGTGGAAAACTCGTCTAACTTAAAGCCGGTCCCTGGTGCTAAAAAGGTTGGGGACCTCTGCTTTAGAGGACATTGAAAAAGACTATGATCTTTCTGATGACGAAACACCGCCAGAGCAACCTGTGGCGGCTGGATTGTTTAAAGCCTCAACTTTTAGGGTCTTGCTTCATAAGGCCAAGCAAACTGTAGACTTGCCAGGTCCTGGAAAACCAACAGACACCACGGATGGGACCAAACCGTCTACAGTCCTCTTTAAGGAGCCCCAGCCCGAGTCAGAGCACATTCCATCCTCTGATATCATCCAGCAAAGTGTTAAAAGACCCTGGCAACACCCAGCTGCAGCTCAGGGGCCCTCTGCAGTAGAACGAAGATTCTACACATTTGATGAGGAGGTAGAGAAATTACTGGAATTCCCTCCTATAGATCAGCCAGTCATGCAGCTGATTTCCAAGTCATTAGTGCCCTCAGAGACTGGTGACAGCCTAAAACCTGAGGACAGAAAGGCAGAGGTGTTAATACGCAAAACACATCAGAGGGCGAGCTGGGGATTTAGAGCAGCGGCGGCTGCTTCCTTTTTCACAAGAGCATCTATCGTGTGGCTGCAGGAGATGCAGGCCAGACTTGGACCGGATGAGGGTCGCTTGCGGCAGGACCTTGGAAAGCTGTTGGCGGCAGCAGAGTTTTCAGCGGACGCCACTCTGCATGCTGCCAAGTTTTCGGCCAGAAGTATGGCGGCAACTTTGTCATCAAGGCGCCTCCTTTGGCTGAGAAGCTGGCCAGCAGACCTGAAGTCTAAATGGAACCTGGCCTCAGCACCCTTTCAGGGGGAAAAGCTTTTTGGGGAAGCTCTGGATCCAGTCCTAGTGGAGGACAAGGACAAGAGGAAGTCCCTCCCCAGAGCCTACAGGCGACAGGAGCGTCGCTATAATCCCTACCAACGCAGGCAGTCCTTTCGGTGGGATTCCTCGGCTCCAGCGGGTCAAAATACCAGACCGTATTCCCAGACCCAGTACAATACTACCTCTTTTCGGAGTGATAGAGCCCCCTTCCAGGATCGCCAGAGAGGGTATCAACAATCGAGGCGGCCCTTTCGTGGAAACCAGAGGGGCTTCAAGCGCCCTAAGTGACTCTGTTCATCTGCCACTGGGAGGCAAACTTCAGTTTTTCGAGGCCTCCTGGAGGACTACATCTTCCGACAGGTGGGCGATAGCAACTGTCTCCCAGGGCTTGCGTTTGGAGTTCCTCCAGCCCCCACCCAACCATTATGTTCAGTGCCCAGTTCAGCGGGACACCCTGAAGAGGTCCCAACTTCAAAAGGAGATAACCCATCTCTTGGAGATACGGGCGATAGAGGAAGTGCCGGGTTTTATTCAAGGGTCTTCCTTGTACCGAAAACATCGGGAGGGGTCCGAATGATCCTCAATTTAAAACTCAATACCTACATCAGGTATCGACGATTCCGGATGCATTCTCTTCAAACCATCTTGACCGCAATCCGGAGGCACGATCTATTGACATCCATAGATTTAAAAGAAGCCTACTTGCATGTGCCAATTCTGCCGACTCATCGGAGATTTCTCCGGTTCTGCCTGGACGGCTCCCACTACCAATACCGGGCAATGCCGTTCGGCCTTTCTTCGGCCCCTCGCACATTTACGAAATTACTCGACGTCCTGACTGCCCAGATCAGGTCTCATGGGATTCGAATCCTAGCGTATCTAGACGACCTTATTATCCTGTCCAAGTCCCCTCAGAGGGCGCTGGAAGATCTGGCAGTCATGAGACAGACACTGGAATCCCATGGGTTCACGATCAACGAAGAAAAGAGTCATCTTCTTCCAACACTCAAATTGTTACACCTGGGGTCCATGATAGATACTTCCACAGGGACTGTGACATTATCTCCAGAACGAATGTCAAACATTCGACAATTACTCTTACATCTTCGACACCAGCAACGGGTGTCTCTCGCGTTCCTTTCAAAGGTTCTGGGGACCCTTGTTTCAACTATCGGCATTGTGCCTTGGGCCCGTCATCATCTCAGGGTCCTTCAATGGTTCCTTCTTCCATGGCAGAAGGCCAAAATGAGTCACTCTCCAAGGTCAGTGCGGCTTCCTTCAACAGTCAAGGTATCGTTGAGATGGTGGACTTCCCCTGCCTTGGGCAACGGGTCCCTCTTCTGCAACCGGGACCGCCTAATCCTCACAACGGATGCCAGTCTGTCCGGTTGGGGGGCCCACATGGGACTACATATGGCCCAGGGACTTTGGTCTCCGGAAGATCTGAGCCCAATCAACATCAACTATTTGGAGCTCAGGGCAGTCTTTCTTGCTCTTCAAGCTTTCCTTCCTTGGATTCGGGGCAAGCATGTGTTGGTCTTGACCGACAATGTGGCTACCAGGGCCCACTTGAATCATCAAGGGGGAACGAAATCTCTCCGCCTGATGGTCGAGTCAGCGGCCCTTTTCAACTGGGCAGAGACCCGCTTAGCCTCACTGTCGGCGGAACATATTGCCGGGACCAGCAACATTCAGGCAGACTGGCTGAGCAGGTCTACGCTGGACCCCGCAGAGTGGAGACTAGATCCCGGAGTATTTCATCAGATAATTCAACGCTTCGGGACTCCTCTGGTGGACCTTTTTGCGTCACAAGCCAACACGCAACTAGTGAGATTTTATTCCCAGTTCCCAACACCGAGGGCAGAAAGGGTCAACGCCCTCTTGTCTCCATGGCCCAAGGGTCTGCTGTATGCATTTCCCCCGACGTGTCTTCTACAACGGGTGCTGGACATAGTAATCCGGGAGAAAGCCGAGGTCATCATAGTGGCTCCATACTGGCCACGCCGGCCGTGGTTCGCAGACCTGGTAGCCCTCTCAGTGTCCCCTCCTTTGAGTATCCCGGATCGGCTCGTCTCCCTCACTCAGGGGTCCATTTGTCACCCGGATCCCCAATGGTTCCAATTAGCCGCCTGGCGTGTGAGCGGGAAAGACTAACGCAGCAACATCTTCCAGACACGGTCATTGCTACTATGCAGGCGGCTCGTCGGCCATCGACAGTGCGGATATACCAGGCAACATGGGCAGCCTTCTGCAGGTTTTGTTCTGCCCGCCACTGTGATCCGAAGCACGCCTCGTTGATTGCAATCCTGGAATTTCTCCAATCGGGAATTGAGCGGGGCTTAGCCCCTAACACCCTAAAAAGGCAGGTGGCGGCCCTTTCAACTATAATCCGTGTGTCAGACTTTCGGTCTTTGGCTCACCATCCATGGGTGAGGGATTTCATCAAAGGAGCTATTAACAAGCACGCTCCTCCGGTACGGAGATTCCCGACATGGGATCTCACCCTTGTCCTACGTGCACTCACGGGTCCTCCCTTTGAGCCCATGAGGTCGATTTCATATAGACTCTTGTCAATTAAGACATTGTTTTTAGTGGCAATTACATCTGCCCGAAGGGTCTCTGAGTTGTCAGCGCTGTCCGTCAGACCGGACTTGTGTGTGTTCCATCCGGACAGAGTGGTGCTGCGGTTGGACCCTTCGTTCATCCCAAAGGTGAATTCAGATTTTCACAGAAGACAAGAACTGGTTCTGCCGGACTTCTGCACGCATGGTCAACATCCTTCTGAACTTCGTTGGCACAAGATTGATGTCCGAAGGGCTTTGAAGGAGGACGGCTTCATTTCGAAAGACTGAAAGACTCTTTATTTCATTTGCTCAGGCCACGATGGGTCTTGGAGTTTCTTCGCAATCCCTTAGTCGCTGGATTAGGGATTGCATTGCGGAGGCTTATACATCGAGATCTCAATCTCCTCCCGCCGGGGTTATGGCACATTCCACTAGAAGTGCGGCTACTTCGGCGGCTTGGTCAACGCAAGTTTCTTTAGAAGATATTTGTCGTGCCGCTACTTGGGCATCATCGTCTACTTTTATACGCCACTATAAACTGGACTCATTGGCTTCGGCAGAGGCTTCATTTGGCAGGCGTGTCTTGCAGCGAGTGTGTGTCACTCCAACGACCTCGGCCCAGCCTTTTCCCTCCCAAGGGATTTGATCTTTGGTATATCCCATGATGGACTCTCCTTCCAGAGTCAATGGAGAAGAACCGTTGTACATACCTGAACGGTCTTCTCAGTGCTCTGGAAGGAGAGTCCATACCCACCCGGCATGGTGTTTGGCCAGGTCGCCGGAGTGTTGGGACTGTTGAAGTTTATACAGTGTTATGAAGTTAATAAAACTTTCTGATTTTTACATTGTCTTCGTTTTTAAAACTGGCTCATGGGGGCTGCTAAGGGGGCGGTGCCAGTTAATTAATTATTTAAATTAACTCAGTCTCTACCAATAGGATTGGTTAACAACCCATGATGGACTCTCCTTCCAGAGCACTGAGAAGACCGTTCAGGTATGTACAACGGTTCTTCCCCCATGCCTGACGGCAAAGGTGGGTTTTAAGAAGTTTACGGAAGGCAGGAAGAGTAGGGGCAGTTTTAATCTCTGGTCGGAGTTGGTTCCAGAGAGTCAGTGCCGCCACAGAGAAGGCTCTTCCCCTGGGGCCCGCCAACCGACATTGTTTAGTTGACGGGACCCGGAGAAGGCCCACTCTGTGGGACCTAATCGGTCGCTGGGATTCGTGGGGCAGGAGGCGGTCTCGGAGATATTCTGGTCCAGTGCCATGAAGGGCTTTAAAGGTCATAACCAACACTTTGAATTGTGACCGGAAATTGATCGGCAGCCAATGCAGGCTGCGGAGTGATGGTGAAACATGGGCATACCTAGGTAAGCCCATGACTGCTCTCACAGCTGCATTCTGCACGATCTGAAGTTTCCGAACACTTTTCAAAGGTAGCCCCATGTAGAGAACGTTACAGTAGTCGAAGCTTGAGGTGATGAGGGCATGAGTGACTGAGCAGTGAGTCCCAATCCAGGTAGGGCCTCAACTGGTGTACCAGGCGAATCTGGGCAAACATCCCCCTCGCCACAGCTGAAAGATGGTTCTGTAATGTGAGCTGTGGATCGAGGAGGACGCCCACGTTGTGTACCCTCTCTGAGGGGGTCAATAATCCCCCCCCCCAGGGTAATGGATGGATAGATGGGATTGTCCTTGGGAGGCAGAACCCACAGCCACTCCGTCTTATCCGGGTTGAGTTTGAGTCTGTTGACACTCATCCAGACCCCAACAGCCTCCAGGCACCGGCACATCACTTCCACTGCTTCGTTGACTGAACATATGCAGAGAGGCTGGAGGAAGGTGCATATGGGACAGATTTACTGACCTGTCCTGTCGGCTTCCTTACTGACTTTCTGGGGAAGCCAGCAGGGAAAATGGTAAATGTGATTATGGGCACTGCCACCAGTCATAAGTGCTCCTAGGCTGCAATCACATGACTGCAAGATTTCTGGAATAGCAATTGTAACCACCATTCATTCAGTGCGGTCATATCTTCAAACCATCACTGATCAAATGATCATAAATAGAGGACCACCTGTACTGATATTAGTGCTCCCTTAATGTTTGTTAAGAAACTATTGAAATGGGGTTTACCAGTATAAAATTGGTCTTGCGGGCACAAGGACGTTTGAGTGCTATCAGAAAATAATTAATCCCTTACAAAACTGCATTTTAACTGGATCCAGCTTTAGGATCCAATGGCATTGTCAGAATCGTTCCATAGCCACACAACATGTTTATTATTTATGTTAAAAGTTGATAATTATAAAGTTCTTTATGAGCATAATGAAAGAAAGTAAAATTAATAGCTTTTTTTGTTTAATATTCATTTTAAAAATAATTGTCAGTGCAAATACACAATTGTATAAATTAGTAATGATTTAAAAATGATGAAGGTAAACGGTAATATTTTACAGTATATATGTTGGATGATATTTATATTTCTGCTACATAATGTTTTTAAAATCTGTGATCACTTATCAGATAAGCCAAGAAAAATTTGCACAGCCAAAATAGTTCCTGCTTTTGTTTCTAAAGATTTAAGTTCTCCACAGAAATCTTAGCCTCAAGAGGTTAAGATATTTGGTGAACCTTATGGAATGTTTAAATGTTACCAAATCATAGCAGTAAATATTTCAACTACTGGTGCACGAATAACAGTTTGGCTTATATTTCGGAATATAATAGTTCCTTGAACTATTTTTCCTCTGACAAATCATTCAAATATTTAACATCTTCCTTTAAATATAACCATGTAGCAAAGTCAGATTGAAATGCCAAGTAATAGATCAGTTCAGGCTGATTTTGCACCATTAACTAAAATATTTGAAAGCAATACAGGTAGTTAACAGTCATTTAAGATGCACCATGCAGATCAGGACAGTGTCCATGGGGGCAGGCTGGGCAGGAAAGCTGTGGAAGGGTGCCCAAGAGGTGCCACTTGGAGTGGGGAAGGTGCGTGGGATGTGCAAGAGGGGCCACGTGGGCCATAGAAGTCACACGGAGGGGAGCACACAGGTCAAGAAGGATGCACGGAGCCATGCAAGAGAGATATGCTATCTCCCCCTTCCTTTCTTCTTTCTTTCCTTCCTTCCTTTCTTCCTTCCTTCCTTCCTTCCTCTCTCCCCTGCCCTTTACTTCACTTCCTTTCCCTGAAGGCAGGTAATTGGCTACTGCAAGGCAGGGGAAGTAGCCAAAGGATTTTGAGATAGGCTAGGAGGTATCACAGAACATTGAAAATGAAAATCACATGACTGCAGAATCAGCCAGTTCCACTGAAGCAGCCTCATCTTTCTCAAATTTCATTCCCTTGGGAGGAGCTGTGGCTCCCAGATTTGGAACATATAGATCTGAAAGTATCTTGGTTCAGGGATTGTTGCCTTGAGGTGCATTGTTTTTCCCAGATAAAGGTCATGATGAGAGATGTAATAATATATAGATAGGTTCCAGCAAGGGAAAGAGGTAAATGCCAAAGAAAGTATTTAAAACCATGAATAATTTCAGTGTTTTTACTTATTGCTGTTGTTGATTTATTGTTTCATGGCGGTGATAGTTGTTTGTTTGTTTTTGCAAAGGGTAATGATAGTTTTGTAAAATTTCCATAGTAAAAAATGTACTTGAAGCATATTGAATGCATCAAAATATTTGTAAAAATGTTGTCGCTGTCCCTGTCTCGCCCCTTTCCCTTCTAGGATTTTATCTTTCTGAAGCCATCTCTAGTTCTTTGACTTGGGTTACATCCCTTTTAGTATAAAACTTTTCCCGTAACTGCCAAATAAGTTTTTGTTGCTGCTCCTTGTTTTGTTGCATCTCTAGAACAGTGGTCCCCAACCTTTTTTCCACCAGGGACCAGTTTCAGCAAGACAATTTTTCTATGGCCCGGTGGGGGCGGAAAGGGGTGTGGTTTTGGGCGGGATTAAGCATGAGGGTATAGCTTATCATTCCATTGTCTCTCTTCCCTCCCCCCCTTTTTAATTTTGCGGGGGAACCGAGGTGACAGAGGGAGGAAGTGTAGGAAGGGGCGGTTTCCTGTCTCTTTCCCCTCGCATTCACTCGGGACCGCCGTTTGCCTTTCAGCAGATTCAGAGGACACCCCCCCCGCCACCGACCGCGTCCGGCTGGGATTCCAGCAAGGAATCCCAGAGGAGGGGGAGGTGCCTCCATGGACACAGTCACCTTCCTTTGTGATCGCTGCCTGCTTGGAGTGCCCACCACCAGATCCGGTAATTTTCTTGCAGCAAGGAATCCTTCCAAAAGAAAATTACCGGAGCTGGTGGTGGGGGTTTCATGGTCACACGCACACCACTGGCTTCGCTCCCACCCAGGACCCCGGGAATAGGGTGGGGGAGCCTAGCAAAAAAAGAGCTGCACAATGCCAAAGCCTTTCCGTTTGAGCTGCAGGCAGAGCAAGGGCTTTGCGAGGGCTTCGCAAGGAGGAAATAGACCACTTTCAACAAGAGAAGAAAGACAGGAAAGGAAGAAAGCAAGCAAGCAAGTAAAGGTTTTCTCAGCCCGAGGGAAACGGCGGTCCTGAGTGAACGCGAGGGGAAAGAGACAGGAAACAGCTTGGCACTCGCCGGCTCCACAGCAGCTGCTGACTCTGCGGACCGGTGCAACATGCCTTGCGGCCCGATACTGATCCGCGGACCGGCGGTTGGGGACCCCTGTCCTAGAAGATATAAATAGTAGAGCTAGAATGGAAAAATGAAATAGAGGTTACCAACCAGTGGTCCGTGGACCATCGGTGGTCCACGAAAACATTTTGGTGGTCTGTAGAGAAATCTTGGTAAACAGCATCCGATCCAGGGAGCAGCTGGATTTTGCTGTCCATTGCAGATGCAATAGACATTTGCCTTCCAAGGTCAGTGGCCTTGGTGGAGATGCAGCTACTGCTGCTTTGAGACTGAGAAGGGGGACAGCGAGGGGTGGGCTACTGTCCAGATGGGGAGGAACGCAGTGGGGTAGTGAAAATGGAGCTCCACTCCAGAGCACCCAATTTGCACTGAAAGATGTTGGGGGAAAATGCATAAGCCACGCCCACAGTGTGGTAGTAAAAAAATTGGTAGCCCTTCACTGGGGAGAGCAGCAGTGGTGGCAGGGCTCTGGAAGGTAAACGTATGTCCCAGGACTGCACAGGCGCTCTGAAACTCTCTCCTCGCCCCCAAATCAGAAGAATAGCCGCAGCAGCTGCTGCCAGCTTTTCAGGGGCCTTGTGGTGGTGGGCTTAGCTGCAAGCTGGTGTCCCTGTCCAAACCAGTTGCGGGCTTCCCCCAATTGTCTCCTCTCTGCCACCTTTGCGAGCCCTGCCTCCTCCCACCCCCCGGCTTGTCCCGCCTCCCACAGCTCCTAAACTGCCTCTCTGTGCTTTTCTCGCAAACTCCTATCCTCTTGCTTTCCCCACGCAGCCTAACTTTCCGCCTTTCCTGCCTTCCATCTTTATGCGTTTTTCTCTCTCTCCTTTCTTTTGCCCGTGTGAGGCTTGCCTCCCCCCACACCTTGTACAGCTCCAAGTTTCTGCTGCCTCAGCCCTAAGGGGAGAAGAGGGAGGGGAGGGGAGGGAAGAAGGAAAGGAACAGAAAGAAGAAGGGATGGAAAGGAAAGAACGCAAAAGGAAAGGGAAGAAGGAAAGAAAGAAGGGAAAAGGAAAGGAATGGAACGGAAAGAAAGAAGAAGAAAGGATAGAGGAAAGAAGGGGAAAGAAAAGACAAGGAAAGGGAAGGGAAGAAGAGGAAAGGAAAGGAAAAAGAAGAAAGGGAAAGGAGAGAAGGGACTACAGCGCTGAAATATGGGACTGACTTTCCCAACAATATCAGCAAGCCACCATCAAATAAGCTTCAATTATTTTGTAATAATTACACTAACTTTAATAATTTGTTACAATTAAAACAACCTTTAAAGATCTTGTTATGATTAAATAAGCATTTACAATTTTGTTATAATTAAATAAGCATTTATCATTTTAATTTATAATTAAATACCGGTAGGTGTATTTCATATTAATAAAATGGAAGTGCTCTGATCATTATTTTGCCAACGTATTTATCTTTTAAAAAAAATAGTTTTAGTGGTCTGCGGGACTTAAAATTATGAATTAGGGTCCGTGGGATTTAAAATTATGACCTTGGTGGTCCCTGAGGCCCAAAAGGTTGGGGACCACTGAAATAGAGGGATGCATTCATTGGCATTTGGTCTCCAGGCCTAGAATGGAAATGATGTAAACGTCCACCCACCAGATAAAAATCTGAGCAGAGGAAAGTTTGCAACATATCGGAGGTGGTCAGCATTCAGTGCTTACTCATTTTTGCTGTGATTGTGCGAGTGCCCAGTTTGAAGCATCTGCCAGATGTTCCCTATTTCCTATTGCAGAGCTGTTGGCAACCGCCAGGGGTTTTGCAGCCAGCGCTGCCGAGAACTCTTGCTTTGCCTCTTGCAATTGTGCCTCTTCCTCCTCCTGTTGTGACAGTCAGACTCTTGGCCTGGCCGGTGCCTTCAGACATGAGGTAACTTTTTCCAAAGGAGAGCTGAATGATATGGAAAAGTCGTGCCGAATGGTAAATAGCAATCATCTCTGGGTTTCGTTGGAATCAGATTTATAATGTTTCTTTCCAAAGCACTCAAACTATTTTATAAATAGATAGCTTTCCCTTAAAATAAAACAGCGTGTGCATTCCTTTGCACACACAATTTTTTTCTACACAAAATATTTTTTTCTATCAAAAATCATGTGCAAGGTGGCTGAGGAATTCTGGGACTTAAGCCCACACATCTTAAAGTTGCCACGTCTGAAAATAAATAAATAATTGTTGCCTCTGAGTTTGTTTGCTTTTGACTCCTGGCAACTGTCTGGATAAGTCCCTGCTGGGTTTTTTGTCAAGGTGTCAGTTTTTTGCCATTACTTTCTTCTTAGGGCTAAGAGAAAGTGATTAGCCTAAAGTTTTAGAATGTATTCAAATAGAGTTGAGCTGGAAGGGACCTTGGAGGTCTTCTAGTCAAACCTCTTTGACAAGCAGGAGAAGGGACTGTCCAGCCCCTTCTTAAAAACTTCCAGTGATGAAGCAGCAACAACCTCTGAAGGCAAGCTATTCCACTGGTTAATTGTTTTCGCTGTTAGGAAATTTCTTCTTAATTCTAGGTTCCTTCTCTCCTTCATTAGTTTCCCTCCATTATTTCTTGTGCTTTGATGCTTTGGAAAATAAGCTGACCTGTCTTCTTTCTGGCCGACCCTCAAATACTGGAATACTGTAGGTCACCCATCTGGCTTTGTACCTAAGTCAGGACTAGAGCTTACAGTATCCCGATTTGTGTCATGGTGCCAAACTGGCTATCAAGTTTGAAAAAAAAAACTGAGCTAACTGGATCAATCTGGCAAAAAAAAGTTAGAAAAGTGCAGGTAGTACCGGTTCTAGAAGATTGAGACAATCAGGAATAATGCAGTTCATTGCAGTTTATTTTTGAAAAGAAAAGAAAAAGAAGGTCATATGGACACTTATAGTTCAGGGGGAAAGCTTCCCAGTTTATGACTCAGATAGATTTATGTGGACTAAAGTGATTCCAAGCCCTTAGGAATGCTGTGATTTCCACCCAAAAGCAAACTTACTAGCAACTGATGCAAGAACAGTGCTATATGCTAGTTTCAAAGCTAGTCAAAATATTAGCATAATTTGGACTCGTTGCAGTTGCTAAAAACCAATCCCATGTAGAATGTATCATAAACTAAACCAGAAGTTGGCATTATTATTATTATTATTATTATTATTATTATTATTATTATTATTATTATTATTATTAAGTAATTAATTAATTAAGTAATTAATTAATTAATTAATTAATTAGATTTGTATGCCACCCCTCTACGGAGACTCGGAGCGGCTCACAACAGCAAAGCACAGTACAAATCCAATTATTAAAAAGAACAGTTAAAAACCCTTAATATAAAAACAGTCATACACCCTATACAAACCATACATAAAGTGAAACGGCCAGGGGGAATCAGGTGGGTTTTTAAGAGTTTGCAAAAGGCAAGGAGGGTGGGGGCAGTACTACTCTCCGGGGGGAGTTGATTCCAGAGGGTCAGGGCCACCACAGAGAAGGGTCTTCCCCTGGGTCCTGCCAGATGACATTGTTTTGTCGATGGGACCCGGAGAAGGCCAACTCTATGAGACCTAATCGGTTGCTGGGATTCATGTGGCATTTATTTATTTGTTTCTAGTAATGTTTAGTTTTTCATTAAATGTCACATTTTATGTACATCTTTTTCTACAATGTGAAAAACTTCTAACAGGGCCTTCCCAATATTTAATTTGGATGCTTAATTTTCATTAAGCATTTTTCTAGGCCAGACTAGCTGTGTTTTTGAAATAGTTCTTCGTCGTATTATGCCTCTTATCTTAGGCTTCAATATATTAGAAATACAAATTAAAGGAAAGTTTAAAAAATTACATCCCAGTACAAACATGTTGATTTACTTTCTGAGTAACTTACAGAAATCTCTAAAAATAAGTTTTGAGACAAACCTTTGTTTCAAAAAACATGCATACTTTAATACATTTGGTTTTCATCCAAATTTTAGATTTCCAAAATAAATAGTGGGCAGATTATACTGGACAGTAATTTCATTTCCAGATAAAACGATAATGTCCTTTCTGGTGGAGAAACGGTGTAGTTTCATTTTATTAAAACTAATAAGACTATATTTGGATTTTGAAAAACTGTGGTCTACCATTTTGAACTGTACTTGGATTAGAATTAAAAAGTTTCCATCATACAGGAAACTGGTAGGTTACCAAGAAAGATAGGCTAAAAGCAGGAGGGGAGTATTATTCATAAGCATTTCATTTGCAGATTCCTAAACATTTCATTGTTAAGCCTAGCTTGCAATTTGAAGTTTTGTAAGTCCACTATCAATCTATCACTTCATCTATGAATTATGAACAAGACAGAACAAATATCATAAAGTAAAACAACAAGCTTAATCTCCCACCCTTTTCAAATATTTCCCACTTGTAAAGATTCCTTTCTGGGGGGATTTTGACTGACGATTTTCTAGATTTCTCTCCCATGGTGACCAATTCTTTATATGTAGGAATGCTAAAATTTAATCAATCTGAGGACTGGATTTGGAGTTTTAATTTTTTTAAAATTTTGTTTGTTTGTTTGTTTGTTTGTTTGTTTGGTCGGATTTTTATGCCCCCTTCTCCACAGACTCAGGGCGACTTACAACAAAGGAATAAAATACAATATAATATGACAAACTAAATCCAACCTACCACTAAAACTATTAATTAAACCCCCAATAGTATAAAAAAATACATTCAACAACTGTCACACAATCATATCTATGACCGGAGCAAGATGTTAAGCTCAGTGGCCCCAAGTCTGCCAACAGAGGTATGTTTTTGAAGCCTTATGAAAGGCCAGGAGGTTGGGGACGGTACGGATCTCTGGAGGGACCTGGTTCCAGAGGGCCGGGGCAGCCACAGAGAAGGCTCTTCCCCTAAGACCCTGCCAGCCAGTATTGTTTAGCTGATGGGACCTGGAGAAGGCCAAGCTTCTAGAGTTGTTAACCTGATCCTACACAGCTTCTGCTCAGGCAATCTCACACTACTCACAAGAGCCTACAAAACTTTTGCCAGACCCATCCTGGACTACTGCTCATCTGTCTGGAACCCATACCACATCTCAGACATCAACACCCTTGAAAATGTCCAAAGATATTTCACCAGAAGAGCCCTTCACTCCTCCACTCGAAACAGAATATCCTACGAAAATAGACTAACAATCCTGGGCCTAGATAGCCTAGAACTGCGGCGCCTAAAACACGACTTGAGTATTGCCCACAAGATCATATGCTGCAACGTCCTACCGGTCAATGACTACTTCAGCTTCAACAGCAACAACACAAGAGCACACAACAGATTCAAACTTAATACGAACCGCTCCAAACTTGACTATAAAAAATATGATTTCAACAATCGAGTTATCGAAGCGTGGAACTCATTACCGGACTCAATCGTCTCAACCCCTAACCCCCAACATTTCTCCCTTAGACCTCTCCAGGTTCCTAAGAGGCCAGTATGGGGCGTACATAAGTGCACCGGTATGCCTTTCGTCCCCTGTCCAATTGTCTTCCTTTCTCTCGCTTTTCATATATATTTTCTTCCTTTCATATATCCTCTCCTATAAGTTCACTTTTACCCTTATATATATTACTACATGTCTATTTTTCTTCCTATGTATTTATGTATTGGACAAATGAATAAATAAATAAATAAAATAAATAAAACTCTGTGGGATGTGACCGGCCGTTAGGATACGTGAGGCAGAAGACGGTCCCGTAAGTAACCTGGTCCTAAGCCATGTAGGGCTTTATAGATCATGACCAACACTGAATAGTGCTGCAAATTCTATTCCTCAACTAATAGAAGGATCTAATACAAGCATTTCCACATTGCATTTAAATGTGATTCAGTGTAAACAAAATCAAATATGCTCAATATGAAAACTCTTGAATTTTCCACTTTTATCACATGAAAAAATTCTGTTTCCTCACAATATGGGGAAAGAAGCCAATGGTTTAAGAGCAAAATGCTCTTTTGGATTATTATGTTCCTTTTCCACAGAATAGACCCATTTTAGGAGTTAAAAGTCTTTACATCTGGAGAATCAAACCTTATTCTCCTGGCCTCTGTTCTACTCATAGAATGCCATTTTTATTTTCTTCAGCACAATGCGAGTTAATGCTTCAGTGGTACTCCCAAAAATAGGAGATAAATTCTTTGCCAGATTGAATTTAACAGACTGGATTTTATTATGATTTCCTTATCAAAATAATGAGCTAGCATTCAAATCCATTAGAAGGGACTAGTCCAATGGCTGAAATGGCAAAAATGACTATTTTGATTAAAGAAAAGAATACTTCTATTTCCACATGGAGACTGCTTCTGAACTATGTGCTTGAAATGGAAAAGAATGAAACTTTGATTTTAGGTTTTACAGATTAAATTGATAGGTCTTTATAGAAATAAATGGTTTTATTATGAAAAAACCCCAAAAAGTTGAGATTTAATGTTATGCCGTATTTTACTACAACAGAGAGAGACAGAACTTTCTGTTTCTTTCTCTCTTATCCTCCTACACTTTTCTTCCCCTTCTCCCTCCCTGCCATTTTCCTATTTACTTTCGCATTTTTAATCTTATTTTATCTTATAACCCAGTAAAAATGTTAAATCACAAAAAAGAAGTGACTAGCCAAGAAAACTTTATCCAAAATCTGGTCAATTAAGGTTCAAAACATTTAATGCTTTGGGATGCAAGAAATTTTGTCCTGTTGAAGTTAGTGCTTTAAATCCAGATGCTGTTTTAAAGCATCTGCCAAACTCATATTGTTACCGACTAATATTACAGTTTCAAATATCGTTTATTCCTTCTCATATAATAGTTGAAGATTACAAAGCTTACATCTTTATTTTGATTTTGATCAGAAAAGAATTATGTACATTCCACATGAAAAAGTAATGTCTAAAATTTCTTAATTGGTTCAGGGAACCTGACCACAGATATTTAGTGGGAAAGATGAATACTGTATGTGAAGAAATATTAACTGATTTGGCTTTGCAAGTTGTAGTCAGAAGTGTGTCTCTTTAGTAGTCATTGGAAATTCTGCCCAATTGTAATTCTAGTACCTGATCAGACAATAAGAACTGCTGTATTCATCATTCTAATTCATGTGAACCTTTGCTTGCTGTACACTGAAATTTTGCTGTTTTTATGATGATGTTTAATAAGTTTGGTAGTCAAAACATTCATTTTCAGTACTCAGTTTTGAGGAAGAGTTGTAAAGTTTGTTCATATTTTCTGTTTGTCCTGGGCAGAGTCTTAGTACAGTACTTAGATATCATATCGGCATATAAATCCGAGTAATAAATAATAAATAAATCATGAAGCGAATCACCCGCAATAGTCAGAATAAAAGAATTTGAAAAGTCCTAAGTAACAGTTCCATTTCAATTAAGACATCCCTAGAACCGAAATTCAAAGGTCAACACACATGGGATTCCATACAGAAACAGGAAGCAATATACCTTAGGAGTCAGGCAGCAGGCCAGTGAATGGTCATTGTTCTAGTATTTTCTGAAATGGAAGATTTATATATCAGTTTGTTTGTCTGTTTGTTTGTTTGTTTGTTTGTTTGTTTGTTTATTATTTGTTTGTCAAACATGTACAAGATAGTAGGTATAGGTATAACATATGGAAAGTAAGTACAGATAAATGAGGACAATAGGACAGAAAGACAAGGTAGGCAGAATCAGGTAGTGCATTACAGGCATTGATCACTCTATTGCTGAAATCATATTTTCTGCAATTGAGTTAGGAGCGGTTTACATTAGGTTTGTATCAATTCTGTGCTTGTGTGTTGAAGCTGAAGTAGTCATTGACAGGTAGGACATTGTGGCAGATAATTTTATGAACTACATTTAGATCAGATCGAAGGTGACGTAGTTCTAAATTGTCTAAGCCCAAAATTTCAAGTCTGGTGGAATCAGGAATTCTGTTGCAACCAGCAGAGGACTCTTCTCGTGAAATATTTTTGGACTCTCTCAATTTTATTAATGTCCGATGTGCAATGCGGTTCCAGACAGATGAGCTGTATTTGAGAATTGGTCTAGTGAATATTTTGTATACGCTGGTTAGCAGTGTAACATTGCCAGAGAAGAAGCTATGCAAGGTTAGATTAACAACTCTTGGTGCCTTTTTGACAATGTTGTTGCAGTGGGCTTTGGCACCAAGAGTTTTACAGATCTTTAAAATTGATGAGGCTTTCTGGAAGCATTCTCTGCTATTTAAAAGAAGATACAATAGCACTGGTCCTTTTCAGATCAAACATTTATTTTAAAAAGTTTCTTCATTTCATTAAGTTAACAATAAAGCAGTCTCTAAAAAATAAGTCTAATAATTTGAACATTCTGTAGGCATTTATAGTTATTGACTTATCTCCTTGCAGCAAAAAACAGTTTCAGCTCAGTCTGATCCCTCCAGCAATTTGCCTCCCTGCAGCTTTAGTTTCACTTTCATTTTAGCATGTGGGTTTTCCAGCAACTTCATTCAATCAGCTGAGTGTCAGGCAGTGGATTGTGATAAGCAGGTTCTGCTGCTGTTTACTGCGAGGAGGTAAATTGCTGGCAGACAGAGACCAAACACTGGGGATGGCTCAGTGGGCTATATTCGGTGCATAAGAAGCACCCAGGTTTTCACCCTCTTTTGGGGGGGGGAGTAAAAAGGTGCCGAAAAACATTGTCAATAAACAATGCAGTTGCTTATAGCAGTGATTTTCAACCTTTTTTGAGCCGCGGCACATTTTTTACATTTACGAAACCCTGGGGCACATTGAGTGGGGCGGGGGGGGGGGGAAGCTAAAAAAAGTTTGGACAAAAAAATTCTCTCTTTTCCTCCCTTTCGCTCTATTTCTCTCTCCCACTTTATCTCCCTTCCTTCCTCTTTCTTTCTCTCTCTCCATCCCTCTTTCTTTCTCTTCCTTCCTTCCTCTCTTTTTTGCTCTCTTTCTCTCTCCCTCCCTACCTCCCTCTATGTCTTTCTCTCTCTCTCCTTCCCTCCCTCTTTCTCTCTCTCTTTCTTTCTCTCCCTTTCTCTCTTGCTTTCTTTCTCTTGTTCTCTTTCTCTCTCTCTTGCTTTCTTTCTCTCTCTCTTGTTCTCTTTTTCTCTCTCTCTCTTTCTCTCTCTTGCTTTCTTTCTCTCTCTCTCTTGCTTTCTTTATCTTTCTTTCTATCTCTCTTTCTTTCTTTCTCTCTCTGAGCTTCGCGGCACACCTGACCATGTCTCACGGCACACTAGTGTGCCACGGCACACTGGTTGAAAAACACTGGCTTATAGTATTATCACAAATTTGTTTATGTAAAATATGAAGAGTGTTGATCCTAGAACACTGCCTTGAGGGACACCACTGTTGACAGGTGCAGAATTTGATAGGGCAGGCCGTATTTTAACTAAATACTGTTTGACAGGAATGCAGTCATCTTTCATGAAGCTTCCCGGAACCCTCCGGAGTGCAAAAAAACAGCACAACGACAAACTGGAAATGCATTTTTCCAAACTTTCAGTTTGTCCATGTGTCGATTTGTTTGCTTCCAGGGCTTCAAAGAAGTATCCAGAGGGCAAAATGGCCTTTCCCATGGCTGAAAATCAGTTGGCCAGCGTGCGCATGTATGCTAGAGCTAAAACATGGCAAAGTCCTGCATGCGCTCCGATATAGCTCCATGTGCCACCTGTGGCATGCGGGCCATAGCTTCACCATTACAGTACTAGAACATACTTCTGACAAATTAGATGTCCCTGTTCACCTCAGGGCTTCCGTACAATAGCTGGTTTTTTTAGTTAAAAAATAGCTAAGGAAATTCTAATTCTTGTTCTAATTAGATGGTTTCTGGAGGAACAGAAGAATATCCAGATGATGTTGAGGCTGCGTCTGTATTAAATTCAGTTTACTAAAGAAAATATATTATAGATTTTATAGTTGTGACCAGCAATATAGTTTTTCCAAGTTTTTCCCACTATGGATTGAAATTCCATTCCCTTGCTCTTTTTAGCATTCTTTAATATGTCACAAACCAGGAATGCTCAGTTATACAAATTCCATCTGCCCACCAGAATATTTATGGCAGCTGCCTTTCAATACCTGCCCCAAAGAAATTCTATCAGCTGCTTTTTAAAAACTTAAGCATTTAAAAAATTGAGTAGTATTTGATTGCAATGAATGCCGAGAAAAATGCTAAAAACAGATTCTTGGACATTGATAGATCAAATATGTGGCATATTGTTGTGAGCCGCTCCGAGTCTACGGAGAGGGGCGGCATACAAATCTAATAAATAAATATTCAAAAACAGGGAGGCAGGGAATGTTGCCGGTCCAGTGAAGGGCTACTCAAATTTTAACTACCACGCTGTGGGCATGGCTTATGCAGGACGCCCTGCATTTTCTTTCAACATCTTTCAGTGCAAATTGGGTGCTCTGGGGTGGAGCTCCATTTTCGCTATCCCACTGCGTTCCCCCCCATCCGGGCAGTAGCCCACCCCTGTGCCAGTCCCATCCCCAGGGGCAGCAGTGGCTAATCTTTTTGGCCCCAAGTGCCAACACAGGAATGTGCACTCCACATTAGCACGCACCGGAGCACCAAAACCTGGAAGAGAATAGCTTGCCAGTGTGCATGCAGCCAGCCACTCTCTTCTTGGTTTTGCCATGCACATGTGTGCTGGTCACCTAGTATTCACTCATGCACGTGATAGAACCCGGAAGAGAGTGGCTGACTGCATGTGCCTGCACACCATCACTAGCTGTACTTTTTAGTTCTGTCCCGCACATTCACAAAAACCAGGTGGCCAGTGCACATGCATGTGATGGAACCCAAAGAGAGTTTCTGGCCATGTGCCCATGTCCACCAGAACAGGTGGTCTTAGTGCATGTGCATGACGGAACCCCGGAAATGCAGCTGGCGATGGCACACATACCCACAGAGAGGACTCTGCATGCCATAGGTTTGCCATCATGTCCCTAGGTAGATACACCTCGTAAAATCCAAAAGGGCCTTCTCTGTGGTGGCTTCCTCTCTCTGGAATATCATTCCCCCAGAGATTAGAATGGCCCCCACTCTAATACTCTTCTGGAAGGCACTGAAGACCTGGTTCTGCCAGCGGGACTGGGGAACCCAGAGTGGGATGGAGACCATTAAATGGCTCATATGATTTTCTGCTGCCGAGGTGGGGGTTGGGGAGTGATTTTATTATATGATATGATATTAATTTATTTGATTCTTTTTATTTGTTTCATTGTTTTAAATGAGGTTTTTATATTCTGTAAGCCATTGGTGAATAGGCAGCAGTATAAATAAAACAAAGAAATATATATTCAACCACAATCTTACTTTCTATCTTTCAGAAAACAGTGGAATTTATTTTCCGGAAGTGAAAAGCAACCCAGGAAAATATATACGGTCTTGTCCTGATTCTGTCAAAAAATGGTTAAGAAGGTTGAAGGAGAGTGGAAAGATTCTGCTCTTAATTACCAGCTCTCATTCTGACTACTGCAGACTATTATGCGAGTACACTTTAGGGTAAGTGAATGTTGCGTTACTTCAGTCTTCTTTTTGCCTGCAAGTAGTATAGCAGTTAAAAACAGTTCATGATAATAAAATCTTTCTTCCTGCCTGCTCTGTTAGTTATTTGGAGCATTCCTCTAAATCTCTCAACCTGAATAAGGATGGCTGGAAGCCACCAACAATATTACTTGAAGTTGCTACTTCTCCTTCTTGAGAAAGAGCATTAAATAAGTCCTTTTATTCCATGTATACGAAAGAGTTTTATAATGAGATGATGATTATAAATAGATACAAGTTCTATTGTACCGGAATACTAAATAGGAAGTTTGAAACCAAATAGCTTGTTTCTTTCTGTGTAAGTAGAAAAAGCGCCTCAGAAGGCTACACAGGATGCTAGCTGGATTCCTGTCATATTAGTGATCTAAGTAATATCCAATACTGGGGCCTACCTTGGTTGCTATCATTGCAATTTCATTGAAATTCATGAGCAGATTCAGCAGAAATATATCAGAATAGAAAGGCCTATAGAATGCATTTTGCTTCCTTTTTCCACACTTCTGAAAATCTGTACACAGAATACTGGAAATCCCCCAAATACTTTCCAGATGTTTCTTTTTCTTTTCTTTTTTCTTTTTGGCAATGATTCTGCAAACACCATATTACTCATATTATACAATAGTGTCAGGCATCTTCAGGACCAATCTAGAAAGTATGAATAACATGGGGGCTCAGATCCTGTGTGCAGTTAAGTGGCTGGAATACCTGTTGCCTTAGTTCAGTGGGATATACATCTGTTTTGGTGTTTTGCTGCAGCATCTTGGTGGATGCATTAAGCAGGAGTGCCCAACCCCCAGGCCATATCAGGCTCTGGTCTGTTAGGAATTGGGCTGCAAAGCTGAAATTGAACAGCAGAGGGGTGAGCGAAGCCGAAACCATGTCCTCCCTCTGCCCTCCCCACCATCCTGTGGAAAAATTGTCTTCCACAAAACCGGTCCCTGGTGCCAAAAATTAGGGGTGCGTGGGTGCTACATTATGGTTATTTTTATTTTAAATCTCACCTAAGCAACTCTTTTAAGTTCCTTTATAATGCATTTTTTGACACTTTCCATTAACCTCCCAGAATTATGTATTTTAAGATGTGCAATCACATACAATTACTAAATAAATAATGTAAGTACGTGGCCTTGTGATTTGGCTGCTAGCAGCTAATAAATGTAGATTTCTTAGTATGTCATTAACAGAAACAATTCATTGTAAGTGGATATTTATTTCATGTTTTGTTGAATCATTACTACTTCCCTGATGTGTTCAGTGGCTTTATGACGCTGGAGATAATCTCTGCTCCAGCAGTTTGAGTCCTTGCACTGTGTGGCAGGTTAGACGTCCCTCACTCGCTTCTGTCCATCTAGCAATTTGAAAGCATGTTCTGTGCGAGTAGATAAATAGGTACCATCATAAATAGGTGGAGCAAAATACTGGCATTTTGTGTGGCGATTAGAAACCTACCAGCAAGTAAACTTTCCCACTTGTGATGCTTATTTATGAGGCAACTTCAGTGGAGGGAGAAGAGCCTTAGATGATGCTGCAGAAAAAGCTGTTCATCTTTCTTTCTGGCATGAAGCTAGGTTGCCTCTCACGTAGTGCACTGTAGGAAGTATGCAAACATGTACCTAACAGAGCTGCTAATCAAGCAGTGAACTACTACTATGCATTAGCATTGTAATCTGGCTATTCTAACAGCGCCATATGCTAAATTTTTAAAAATCCTTCAAAAGACTGGGCTATTTATGCAGATAACCTATATAAGATGAACATATATATATCTAGTCTTTAGCTGAATATATTGTGGCAAGTTTCACCAAGGGATAATAACAATTGAAATATTGCTTGTGCTTACTCAGACAGATGAAAATATCAATTTAATTTTTTGTTGTCGTTGTAGGAAGGATTTTGAAGACCTTTTTGACATTATAATCACAAATGCCCTGAAACCTGGTTTCTTTTCTCAGACACCAAATCAAAGACCTTTCCGGACTCTGGGTAAGCTAGAATTAATCATATTAATACAGAGGTTAGCAAAGAAGTTGTAAGCAAGGTTACCGGCCATTTGATAGTTGTCCTACTTTTATTTTGTCTTATGCTTTTTCACATTAGAGCTGCCTAAATTCCTAAAATATCTGAAGAGCAGTGGGGAAGACATTTGTTTGGCTCACTGGTTTGTATTAAATTGAGGGTAGGGGCTAAATCTGCAGTTCCTAAGTAATAGATAAATTAAAATGCAGTGAACCTATGCTTTAACACTTCTCTGAATTGCATACCAAAATGCCTAACTTTGAGAAGCAAAGATATAGAAAAGAAAAATTTATTCAAACACATATACAGTAGTACCTCGTGATACGCACCCCTCGTCATACAAACCTTTCAAGATACGAACCCGGGGTTCAGAAATTTTTTGCCTCTTCTTACGAACTTTTTTTGCCTTACGAACCCGACCCGGCCGCCAGGATGCCCCGCCTCCGGATACTCCACTGGGCGCCGCCGCCCGGCTGTCACCTTCTAAAACAGCCGGAGCACTTCTCGTCGTTCCGCCGAACCTGGAAGTTCGGCAAAAGTTCGGGTTCTGGAGAACGCCGAGAAGGCCACAACCCGGCTGTCATCTTCTGAAACAGCCGGGGTGCTTCTCGGCGTTCCCCCGAATGCTGAACCCGGAAGTTCAGCAAAAGTTCAGGTTCGGGAGAACGCTGAGAAGTGCCGCCGCCCGGCTGCCACCTTCCCAGAAGAGCCGTGGAGCTTTTGGCCGGTCGGGAGGCTCAAACGGAGGTGGGGAATCCCAATAGGGAATTCCAGGGGAGGAGCTTTGACATCATGGAGACATCCTTCCTGGCAGGCCGAAACGGGGACTCCAGGAAGGACGTCTCCGTGACGTCAAAGCTCCGCCCCTGGAATTCCCTATTGGGATTCCCCACCTCCTTTTGAAGGTTGAGAAACACTGTTTCAGTTCTAAGACAGGGATGTCAAATTAGAATATCACGTGTTGACCAAACAATATTGTACATTTTAAAGGCTGAGTAATGTATTTTAAGATGTTTATATTAAGGTAGTCAGGTGGAAAATGCTATTTGCAGATACATGCTTTGTCACCGCATCAGAACATTATCAGAAACAAATTATGTGGGGGTTTTAAGTTTACTTGTTCATATTATATGATGATTATATATAAGGTTGCAGGTTCAAGTCCCAGTGGGTATGGCTAGCTGATGAGGCCAAAATAAGGCCGAAATAGATCTATCCTAGTCTCCCTTAATTTTCAAATTCAGCTTAAACATGTGACATATATATATATATATATATATATATATATATATATATATATATATATATATAATGTAAAAAACATAAATATATATGTGTGTGTGTGTGTGTTTTCGTAGATTTTCACGGGTACAGGTATGACGGTCTTGGTATATTCGGGTTTCTTCCCGTGTAGGATTTGGAAATTTCTGGCGACGTTTCGACGAGGTCCCACTCGTCATCTTCAGGCTGGTGTTTCTGTCCTTGTTCTCAGGCGAACACTGCGAGACCTGAGCTGCCTTCCTTCTATAAATACTGGTGGCTGGGTGTGGTTTGATGGCTCAGCAATTGCCTGCTGTGTAGAAACTTCCTGGTGAGTCAGTGGGGTAACAATTGGGGTCGTTGATGTAGCTGAGGTATTCTGATTAGTTAATGGTTGCAGATTAGGCGTGATATCCTGAGTAGTTGGAACTTCCAGGCTACTTGATTGCTTTACAATGTGTGTTCTGAGTCTGGTTTCTATGGGTGGTATACGTTTGAGGGCTGGTTTCCAGATGTCTGGTAAGCGAGATATATCATCCTGCTTGTTCATATTTTGGGGATGTTTTTCTATCTCGATAGCTTCCATGATTATTCTTTTGCTGTAGTGTTCTGTTTTGGAAATTAATTTGGTACTGTCAAAATCAATTTCATGTCCTGTAGTTTTGAAGTGTTGGAAAAGGGAGGAGGTTTTTTCTTTTTTCTTTAATGCATTCTTATGTTCTGCAACATGTGCATTTACTCTCCTGTTCGTTTGTCCAATATATGTGGCTGGGCAGATTTTACACGGTATTTGATAAACTCCCTGGTTTTCTAGTTGGATATTGTCTTTCGGGTGTTTTAGGATGTTGGCTATTTTTTTATCTGTACCAAAGGCTCCCTAGGACACACCGTCTACCAGAAGAAGACACACACCAACCGCTACTTGAACGCAAAATCCCACCACCACCCCGCACAGATCAATTCCGTAGCCAAGACCCTCATTTCCAGAACCAAACGCCTAGCCGACAAAGACCACCTGGAACCTGAATTACACAGTCTCACAAATATATTAATTTCCAATGGATTCCAAAGAGAGGCAATCAACAACTTAATCCAAAAAGAGACACCCCCCAAGAACCAAGACACAGAACAGGACAATGGCATCGCCCTCCTCCCTTACATCAAAGGCACCACAGATAAAATCAGTAAAATTCTCCTCAAACACAACATCAAGACAGCCTTTGGTACAGATAAAAAAATAGCCAACATCCTAAGAAACCCGAAAGACAATATCCAACTAGAAAACCAGGGAGTTTATCAAATACCGTGTAAAATCTGCCCAGCCACATATATTGGACAAACGAACAGGAGAGTAAATGCACGTGTTGCAGAACATAAGAATGCATTAAAGAAAAAAGAAAAACCCTCCTCCCTTTTCCAACACTTCAAAACTACAGGACATAAAATTGATTTTGACAGTACCAAATTAATTTCCAAAACAGAACACTACAGCAAAAGAATAATCATGGAAGCCATCGAGATAGAAAAACATCCCCAAAATATGAACAAGCGGGATGATACCTCTCGCTTACCAGACATCTGGAAACCAGCCCTCAAACGTATCCCAGCCATAGAAACCAGACTCAGAACACACATTGTAAAGCAATCAAGTAGCCTGGAAGTTCCAACTACTCAGGATATCACGCCTAATCTACAACCATTAACTAATCAGAATACCTCAGCTACATCAACGACCCCAATTGTTACCCCACTGACTCACCAGGAAGTTTCTACACAGCAGGCAATTGCTGAGCCATCAAACCACACCCAGCCACCAGTATTTATAGAAGGAAGGCAGCTCAGGTCTCGCAGTGTTCGCCTGAGAACAAGGACAGAAACACCAGCCTGAAGATGACGAGTGAGACCTCGTCGAAACGTCGCCAGAAATTTCCAAATCCTACACGGGAAGAAACCCGAATATACCAAGACCATCATATATTGATTGCCATATTGCATTATGCTTATATATCTATGTATATATTTATGTGTGTACAAATTATATATGCAATTATATATATATTAATTATATTTACAATTAAATATAATAATTATATATATTATTATCATGGATTAGAGAATCATTGAAAGTAAACAATATCAAGGGTGTAGAAGAATTGAAATGGAAATGGGCTAGACATGTAGCAAGAAGGACTGATGGCAGTCTTTCTTGCTATGTGTCTCAAGGCAGCTATAGAATGGATCCCACTTGATAAAAAGAGCCCACAAAAGAAACCTTAAAGAAGATACTGTAACAACATCAACAGGTATTGTGGGACCAATTGACAAAAGAAAGCTCAGGTTCATATTGGTTGGAAACATGTGGAAGAGGTCTTCGTCTTACAATGGTCAGACAATGGCTAAAATGATGGTGATGATGATTATATTTATATTAGCAAATCCCTGAATGAAATGTGCAGCATAAAGTAGAGTTTCATATACATGCATTTGCATTGGCAAGTTCTAGCTGGATCACTGATCTTTCTAGAACTGAAGTTACAGAAAATAAGGGGTAATGCAACATTTTTCTTTTTATTCATAAAAAGTCAGTTTGGCTTAGTAGTTAAGGTGTTGGACTAGAACTAGAGACATTCAGGTTCAAGTCCTGCCCTCAACCATGGGAACTCGCTGTATGATTTTGGCCTAGTCACTTTATCTCAACTCAGCCTACCACAGTTGTTTCTAGAAAAGAAAATTGAAGGAAGGAGTTGTCTTGAAGTCTCCAAGAAACAGCTCCATATAAATAACAAAAGATAAGAGTTTCCTCTTACTTGTAAGAAGGACTGAAATCCAACAGAGACTCCCACTGGAGAAAGGGTGAATAAATAAAAGTTATTCTCTCTGCGGCTTTGCAGGCATTTCACACAATTGTCAGATGACATCTTAAGTTTTGGAATAGTTTCTAAGATAGTGTAAGGGCAGGAATTAGTAAACATCTTCTCCTTCTCTTAACAGGGCCATCCAAGGACTATACAGTAATTCTATTAATTGCGCATAGATTCCAATATACCATACTGTATTTTTCCATTAAATCTAACTGTCAAACCCACCCACCCCACTCACACACACATATACACACAGGCGATATAAACAGCTGTGTTTCATATTGAATATTACTTTTGTCAGTACAGTTATATAAATTCCATTGAATTGTTATTCCTTCTAAAGAGACAATATTGTTTCTTGAGAACTGAGTACATGTTTAGCTTATTCAACCAAGTGTTCCTAAAATAAATGTTCCATTAGGGACACAAAGGACCTCACTTGAGAAAGCTACAGTGTGAAAAGTTCCTTATAATCAAGTTATAATCCACCTTAGTGGAGTTCTTAAACTGTCTAAGCTTGGTTATTTGATTGTAAATGTTTCGTTATTTGACTAGGTACCATCATCAATACTACCGTAGTGAGCATGGGGTTTGTTTCCTGTTATATATAGTAGCTTACCCTGACAAGAGCAGGGCAATAGCCAAAGAAGAAAAAACAGGAGTTGTGTACAATAGACAATGTAAGGGTTGTAATAGCCATTATATAGGATAGTCAGGCAGAAGACTGACAGTGTATTGATGATTACCAATTTGCAGACAGAATGAAGTTTCCTTAATCTCATAACACAGAGACACACTTCGGAGAGCGGCGGCATACAAATCTAATAAATAATAATAATAATAATAATAATTATTATTATTATTATTATTATTATTATTATTATTATTATTATTATTATTATTATTATTATTACTACTTGACCATAGTTTCAGCTTGGAAACTATAAGTATTCTATACCAACCTAAATCCAAAAAAATCACTAGGGAATCCTGGAAGCTTGGCATCTGAACAAATCTGTCCTCAGTAGATACACAAACAAACACACTATTCAAAAGAGACAATAAAAACACTAAGAGGGAAACCAAAAAAAATCCATAAGACATCCTCTCCAGCATATAGTTAAACAGGGATTAACACCAGACAAACAAGCAGAAAACAATAACTAATCCAGAAATTACCAAAGACTAAATCACATTATTCACTCACATCAACATTGGCAGAGCAAACTACTGTATATAGCAAACCCTGAACCCCATTCACTACCACTGATGATAAAACATTGGCAAAAAAAACATATCAGAGAGCATCAAGAACTCAGTTCAACCCAACAGCCAAATGTATTTTCTTGTATTAGATTACAGCACTGGCCCACAACCTTTGCAGCTAGGCGGAATTTGGCAGAGGAGAACCAGGCCATGATAGCAGTGAGTCGACATGCATGTGCACGTGTGCATAGTTTGACTCGCGCAAGTTCAGCTGCAGATAACTGTGCACTGGCCCATGGCCCGTGCAAGTAGAGCTGCATGCATGTGCGCCAGCCTGCCACTCATATAGCCTGATTCCAAATAGGCCCCAGCCCAACAGTGCGCTGCAGCCCAGGGGTTGGGGACCCTGGATTGCAGGATCACTAGTTTTCTATGCGTCATTTAGAAGTCAGCTTCTTTCTTTCATATACTCAACTTCTTATTTCTATTTTCTAGTGTAGCCACATTTTTTTCAACTATATACAAATATAGTTTTACAGTTTTATATAATTTTAGAGAGCAAAGTTGACATTGTCCCACACATTCAAACATGTACATTACAAAATCATACTCTATTTATCTAGCCCAGTGTTTCCCAACCTTGGCAACTTGAAGATATTTGGACTTCAACTCCCAGAATTCCCCAGCCAGCAAATGCTGGCTGGGGAATTCTGGGAGTTGAAGTCCAGATATCTTCAAGTTGCCAAGGTTGGGAAACACAGATCTAGCCTACATAATAAAATGGGAGTGCAAATCATAATGATATTCTGAGTAGAAAATCTAATGTTTTGGTTCACAACCTGAGCAAATCAGATTGCCCCACCATCTCTGAAAATTATTTGTCCTGAGAATGAAGTTGTTTGTTCTAACATTAAAAAATGGTGTTACAATAGAAGCTACACATTTGGATGAGATGACGGAACAGTTCAATGGAGCTCTGCACTGATTAAACCACATGTGGAGTCCAGGCATCAGTTTTAGATCCTACTCTTTAAAAAAAAGGATGTGAAGAACAAAAGTGGATTCAGATGAAAGTGATGAAATCTAAAAAACTTCCCTACCAGTTCTGTGGGCGTGGCTTATTTTGTGATTATGGCTTGGTGGTCAGGTGGGCATGGCTTCAAGTGGGCGTGGCTTGGTGGTCAGGTGACTGGGCATCACAATTGTGCATCAGTTTTCATTACATAAAGGGCTGCACAAGATCTATTATTATTATTATTATTATTATTATTTATTAGATTTGTATGCCGCCCCTCTCCGAGGACTCAGAGCAGCTCACAACAAGGAAAACAATACAATGAATACAAATCCAATATTTTAAAACAGTTTAAAAACCCTTATAAAAAACAATCATACAAACCAAACAAACCATGCATAAACCTCAATAGCTAAGGGGTGTACTAATTTCCCCATGCTTGGCGACATAGATGGGTCTTCAAAGGTTTTTTCATATGCAGATTTCTCTGACCTTGCATAGTAATACTTGTACATAAATGCATAGTCCATACTCCAAGGTCATAGCTGTGTCTTGCCTTAGTTTGGAAAAAATATAAGTTATGTCTTCCTATCATTTTTAAACAACAGTAGCAATAACCAGGGTCATAAGTTTAGTGCAGGCTTCTTAAATTTTCTTTATCTTGAGGTACTGTGAGAACTTTGGTTCACACAGATTCAAATGCCTCCATGAGAAATACTTTCTTCTTGCATCAATTCTCTTCTCAACCTTCATAACCTTAGAGCTACAACCACAGAGATAATTCCTGGGCAACTTTGAATGGTTACTCCTTTGTGAAAGTGAAAAATGTCTCTTGAACCTTGGAATGCCATGTAGCTGTCTTCTGGGCTTTGGAGTATTTGGCGATTACCTATTGAATCACACCTAAAAGTTATTTTTCCTCTTTAAATATTTCCAAATGTTTCGATAACAAAGTTGTTTAAATAGCTCTGTTTGCAAAACAATATTAATTGCACTTATAGAAAAAAAGATCTGATTGATGTGCCTGCCTGAATCAATCAGAGAAGTAAATGAGGAAATAAAAAGAATAACACATCTTTGTCTATTTCACAAATGACTGCTTATGGGGGAGAAAAGGAATGAAGTGAAAGCAGTTTCCTGCTTATATTAAGAACTTGAGATTTGTTGTTGTTAGGGTTCCCCCTTCCTTTTAGCCATTTTATAGAGAACTGCTAAAAAATAGCTATTTTGTGTGGAACTGCTCATTTTTCATGTTATAAAAGCTGTTCAATGTCTTGATTGATTTGAGATGAGTTTTATTACTGTAAAACCAGCCAACATACTCTGCATATTAGCAGATTCATTCTTGGGATTCGATAGACTGCAATGTGCATTTCATGACTGTAAGATGCCTTTGGGATATGTGAGATACATATAATTAATATAAGGGTGCAGTGTTTGTTTCAAAAATGTACATTTCAAACTATTTTTGAAGCAAGACTTGCAAAAAAAAGTGTTTTGAAAGTGCAATGTTAAATAGATGCTTAATCTAATAAAAAATCAAACAAACTCAGTTCCTCTAGAGCAGGGGTCCCCAACCACCGGGCCGCGGACCAGTACCGGGCCGCATGTTGCACCGGTCCGTGGAGTCAGCAGCTGCCGGCCCTCATGCCGCCACCCCCTCCCTCCAGCGCTTTGCCTCCCGCCGGGCAAGAGGCCTCGGGAGGCAGGTTCTGCCGGCCACAGGACGATGGACGGGACAGAGGGGCGGGAAGGACCGAGAGGCTCAAGCCTCTTTTGGCTTCTGCCACGGGGCGCTTTTGCGTTTTTGGCTGGGGGGAGGCAGGAGGGCCAGCCTGACCCCCTCTCTCCAGCGCTTAGCCTCCCGCTGGGCAAGAGGGCTTGGGAGGCAGGTTCTGCCGGCCACAGGGCAATGGCGGGAAAGAGGGGCGGGGAGGACCAGCACCCCCATGCTTAATCCCGCCCCCAACCACACCCCTTTCCGCCCCCACCGGGCCATAGAAAAATTGTCTTGCTGAAACTGGTCCCTGGTGGAAAAAACGTTGGGGACCACTGCTCTAGAGCAGTGTTTCCCAACCTTGGCAACTTGAAGAAATCTGGACTTCAACTCCCAGAATTCCCCAGCCAGCATTTGCTGGCTGGGGAATTCTGGGAGTTGAAGTCTAGATCTCTTCAAGTTGCCAAGGTTGGGAATCTCTGCTCTAGAGCAGGGGTCTCAAACGTTGGCAACTTTAAGACTTGTGGTCTTCAACTCCCAGAATTCCTACTGGCTGAGGAATATTAGGAGTTGAAGTCCACAAGTCCTAAAGGTGCCAAGGTTGGAGACCCCTGCTCTAGACTTGTGTAAAAATCTGTGCCTTTCTCTTTAACTACCAGATATTTGTCCCGTTATTCTTCTTAATTGCCTGTGCCTTTCTCATCTGCCCCATAACTAATTTATTTCTCTACATAATTATTCTATAACATTAATTTCTAACTTTGCTTTAATTTACATTGATAAAGATATAAAAGAATTAAATATATTCATTTCATTCTTTTATTAAACTATCCCAGCCTTAGTTTAGATCTTTATATACTCAATTTCCAAGACCCAAAATTAATTTCTTGTATAATTTTAAGACCTATTCCTTTAAAGCTTTCTCAAAGAGGTTGTAAATATTATTGGTGACTCCACCAGAGGATGAAAAAACAGTGAAGCAAACTATAATTTATGGGACATGTTATAGGTATCATTTGGTATATTCTCTTTTTTTAAATTGTTAATATTTTTATTGAGTTGTAAAGTGTTATAAAATACAAAATACGAAGTACAGTGATACCCCGTCTTACAAACGCCTCGTCTTACAAACTTTTCGAGATACAAACCCGGGGTTTAAGATTTTTTTGCCTCTTCTTACAAACTATTTTCATCTTACAAACCCACCGCTGGGATGCCCCGCCTCCAGACTTCCATTGCCAGCAAAGCACCTGTTTTTGCGCTGCTGGGATTCCACTGAGGCTCCCCTCCATGAGAAACCCCACCTCTGGACTTCCGTGTTTTTATGATGCTGCAGGGGAATCCCAGCAGGGGAATCCCAGCAGCGCAAAAATGGGTGCTTCGCTGGCAACGGAAGTCCAGAGATGGGGTTTCCCAGCAAGGGGAGCCTCAGTGAAATCGCAGCATCGCAAAAACACAGAGGTCTGGAGGTGGGGTTTCGAGGACTTCGGTGTTTTTGCGATACTGCGATTTCACTGATGCTCCCTTCACTGGGAAACCCCACCTCCGGACTTCCCTTGCCAGTGAAGTGCTTGTTTTTGCAATGCTGGGATTCCCCTGCTGGGATTCCCCTGCAGCATCACAAAAACACAGAAGTCCGGAGGTGGGGTTTCCCATGGAGGGGAACCTCAGAGAAATCCCAGCAGTGCAAAAACGGGCGCTTCGGCTGGCAAAAGGGGTGAATTTTGGGCTTGCACGCATTAATCGCTTTTCCATTGATTCCTATGGGAAACATTGTTTCATCTTACAAACTTTTCACCTTAAGAACCTCGTCCTGGAACCAATTAAGTTTGTAAGACAAGGTATCACTGTAAATAGAAAATGCCTTATTTTACTGTAACAGGGAAAGTCGGAAATCACTGCTTCTTTTTCCTTTTCTTTCTTTCTTATCTTTCCCTCATTTGGTATATTTTCAAAGGTTAAATTTGTTTAATGGGTCTTTGGTTATTTCAGAGGAGTGCTTTTTTATTTCTTGCATTTTAAGTAAAATAGATAAATTTCCATTGTTACTTCAGAGAATGATGAAGAACAAGAAGCTCTCCCAACCCTAGAAAAACCTGGCTGGTACTCCCAAGGTAATGCAACTCATTTGGGTGAGTTGCTGAAGAAGATGACTGGCAAAGTAGAACCAAAGGTATTTAAAAGAGAAAAAAAATAAGTGAAGACATGATAGCAGAGCCTCCTCATAAGAAGGCTTTCTCAACATCAATCCAAATTCCTCTTACTAGAAACCAATTATATAAATATCATCGGCAAACAAGAAATACAAGCAAGTTTTTCATATTCATGTTTAATATTTAATACAAGATGGGTTTGGCTTAATTTAATGCATGATTAATTTTCAAAGAAATTCTAGTTGTGTTTTAGTGTACTTTATTCTCAAGTCTGCGTCCATTACATTACAAACTTAATTACCGTAGTAATTATTAACATATTTTAAGTCATGGTAATAGAAATTAATTTAGAATTTACTAGCAGATCCTAAGTAATTTGCAGATGATCAGCAAAGACTCATATGCACTGAATGTTTAAATGCAGCTATTTATATTTTAGATGAAATTACTATGTTTCCTTATTTCCAGATCGTTTACTTTGGTGATAGCATGCACTCAGATATTTTCTCAGCTCATCACTATAGTAACTGGGAGACTGTCCTTATTTTAGAAGAGCTTGGAGGAGATGGTCCTTTGGTACTTACAGAGTCAAGGTCTGAACCCTTAGAGAAGAAAGGAAAATATGAGGTAAGGAAAATCTGATATAACTCAGCTCCTCCTCCATTAGGGGAGGAGTTAACATAGCATTCTGAAAACCACTACAGGTAGTCCTCAACTTACAACAATTCATTTAATGACTTTTCAACGTTACAACGATACTGAAAAAAGTGACTTATGACTGTGTTCTGCCCAGCTCTCTGATAGGAGCCTCCTGAAAATTCAAGGGTACAAATTTCAGACACACACACGTTTGAAAATTCAAAACAATGTTCTTTATCACAAAATTCAAAATAAACAAAGCACTCTTTTTGTATTGCAAAGAGCACTCTTCCCAAAACAACCAGGTAGTCTGTACAATTTCCCTTAAGCAGTCATCAAGTACTTAGCTAGCAGCTGTGAAGAAACTTCACACCCCTTCTTCTTCCAACGAAGTGAGACACACACACACATTGCTCTGCTTTGGTTTCAAAGGCGTGAAAAAGCAACAAAGTCCAGCACACAAGATTCCTGATGAACTCCGATGAGATAATCTTCCACAACGGCCAAACCCACATGCTGCTATTTATAGCAGCAGCCCTAATTACTGGAGCCCCACCCAAACACAGGTGGCCTCCCTTATTTCCTGTAATTTGTTCTTACTTGGTCTCTTCACGCATAATTCTGCGCTTGCGTGGGTCCAAAATGTCATCATCTGAATCAACGGAAGATAAGGGAGATTGACTGCCTGGGCTGTGTGCCAAGCCCTCCTCTGCCGAGTCACTCCCACCTTCTTCTTCATCCGAGGAAACTAAACTCTGAACTGATTCTGTCGGCAATAACACAGGCCTGTGACATGTTGAATTTTCCCCTGCATCCACCTCCCCATTCCCTGGGGCAGGAGCTGGGCCAGAGCCAACCACAACAGTCTGTTATACACACATACATGGTGGCACAGTGGTTAGAGTGCAGCACTGCAGGCTACTTCAGCTAACTGCTAGCTGTAGTTCAGCAATTCAGATCTCACTACCAGCTCAAGGTTGACTCAGCCTTCCATCTTTCCAAGGCGGGTAAAATGAGGACCCAGATTGTTGGGGGCAAGATGCTGATTCTGTAAACTGCTTAGAGAGGGCTGTAAAAGCACTATGAAGCAGTATATAAGTCTAAATGCTATTGCTATTATGAGTGGTGCATGATCAAAATTCAAACGCTTGGCAATTGGCTGATTTATGATGGTGACACTGCCTATCGTTTTTATTGTAGTAAAGATATAAGTGCTTATCAGATATTAGAAGGGAATCCTCTCTTAATTCTCATCAATTTTCAACAGTCCTGTAGGACTTATAATAGTTCATGAGGATGCTGGCAGTTTTAGTTCAGCAAATGTTTAAAAGGCCACATATTTACGGTAGCCTTCCCTGAATGGTTTCATATACATATCTAAGCATTATTTTTGTGTATTAAAAACATAGTTTCAGTGATTAAAATATTATGTTTCAAAGAAATTTCCTTACCTAAAAAGAGAAGCAAGATGATCATGGGTGGGCAAAAAAAAAAAACCCCAATAAGAATAAGAGTGACTTCTGACTTCATGCCAGTTTCCCCATTAAATTTCCTTGTGGGACACTTTCAGAAAATATTAGAAATCCTTCCTTCCTTCCTTCCTTCTTTCCTTCCTTCCTTCCTTCCTTCCTTCCTTCCTTCCTTCCTTCCTTCCTTCCTTCCTTCCTTGTAACCAGTTACAGGTCATGTGATCAGCTTTTATGATTTTCTAACAAGGAAAGTCAAAGGAGAAGCCACATTCTCTTGCTGCCTCCTCAGCAAATAGAGGATAATGGTCTACTTCACAAAGTCATTGAATAAATAAAGAAGTCAAAGAACTGGTATACACTATATGCCCTAAAATAATTAGAATTTTGCTTAACAGTTCTCTTGTATTATTTGCCTTTCATGTCATTATAAATGTATGTTTTTCCTTTTGTTTTATTCCTGAATAAGTACATCAAAGTAGGAAGATGAATGAACTGTGTTCAGCTACGGCTTCCTTCCTGTGTTTTGCAAAACTAGGAAAGAAAAGAAACCTACCCTTATTCTTATTCAAAATAAACACTTGCAGCACAGGATAATAAGTAGGCTTTATGCATTTCAGGAAGAATGCCCTGGATGGTTCAAAGACATTTTCTATTGACTTCTGTACAAAGTTTACTTTAAAATTATTTCCATATCTCTGGGTTTAACTGTACAGGAGAAGGACACTTTTCTATTTTTTCTGTAAAAAGCAATTTGTTCACAAGAGCCCATTCTTGTCACATTAATTTACATTTCACTCAGTAATATTGGTGGTAGTACATGACGGAGATTAATTGTAGGTCTCCCTTCAGTCAAAGATAGATGATTTTCACCCAGTCACTCCAACCCCAATTTACCTATAAAATTGTTGCAGGGATAAGATCATATGCTGCAACGTCCTCCCTGTCGGCGACTACTTCAGCTTCAACCACAACAACACAAGAGCACACAACAGATTTAAACTTAATATTAACCGCTCCAAACTTGTCTGTAAAAAATATGACTTCAGTAACCGAGTTGTCAAAGCGTGGAACTCATTACCGGACTCCATAGTGTCATCCCCAAACCCCCAACACTTTACCCTTAGATTATCCACGGTTGACCTATCCAGATTCCTAAGAGGTCAGTAAGGGGCGAGTACAAGTGCACTAGAGTGCCTTCCGTCCCCTGTCCTATTGCTCTCCTATATCTCCTATACTTTTCTTCTATTCCTAAATCTCTTCTTCTATTCTTTCATTGATATGTTCTATTACTATATCTTCTATTATTTCTTAGATATATTTTACTATGAGTATCTCCTCTATAACCTTCATCATGTATTTTACTATGTGTATATAGATATATACCCACTAAAACCCTTATTATGTATTGGACAAAAATAAATAAATAAATAAATATAAATAAATAAATAAACAAACAAACAAACAAACTGAAGGGTGAAGCTATGATCACTGATAAGCCAAATCAACTTGAGCTATGGGCCTTAATCTGTAGTGTGTGGTTCTGTACTTCGTAATTGCAGCATTAAATTCATTTTAATGTTTACCTAAAATAGATTCTGTTCCAGTGTTTTGGTTTTGAGCTAGCTAAATTGAAGAATAACATGCAATAAATCATTATGTTAACTAATATATGGAAGCTCCAGTGCATACAAGTGGAGAGCTCTCTTCATTCTGTTGAGTGTCCTCATGTCCAAAGACTTTTCATTTCTCTTTCAATGGATAAGCTCAGAGGGCAGGCAATAGAAAAGACATGTTAAACAGAAGAAGCAAGAGTATCAGCCCTTTGGCAGGTCAAGGGATTTGCACTCCATTTCTCTCCTCTTATTAACATTGACACAGTATTGGAATTTGAGAAAAGAAGAGAACCACTAGAATTGAATTGAATTTATTAGATTTGTATGCCGCCCCTCTCCGAAGACTCGGGGCGGCTCACAACAAAGCAGCAATACAGTACAATACAAATCTAACGTAAAAATTTAAAACTAAATTAAAATACATTGTCATAAAACCCCATTAACTACACAATCATACACACTCAGTCCAGCTAATCAATATAGAGGTTGGAGAAGAAGGGGGGGAGGTTAATCCCCCTACGCTTGGTGGCAGAGATGGTTTCTTTAGCATTTTGCGGAAGGCGAGGAGGGTAGGGACAGTTCGAATCTCCGGGGGGAATATAGAACAACGTGCCCATCGAATAGAATAGAATAACAGAGTTGGAAGGGACCTTGAAGGTCTTCTAGTCCAAACTCCTGCTTAGGCAGGAAACCCTACACTACTTCAGACAAATGGTTATCCAACATCTTGTTAAAAACGTCCATGTTGTAGTTAGTCCATAAAGATAATCGGATTGATGATATCAAAGGCCACTAAGAGATCAAGGAGATTTGTTTGCTTGCTTGTTTGTGGGTTGGTTTGTTAAATTTAAAAACAACTCATCTCTCTCAGAGGGACTCTAGGTAGTATACAAATAAAATATTAAAAGCATTAAAACTCAATGTAAAAATTTAAAATATAGGCAAGGTTGCATGATCTTCATCCTAGCTCTACTAGATGTCTTGAACAAGTACAGTCAGCAGTGTCTGAAACCCAGCTGAAAAGGATTCAGATAATTCGTTTTCTATAAATCCCTCTGAATTTGCAACTCAGTAACCTTCTCAACAGCTTTCCCCAGTAAATGGGAAAGTTAGACTAAACAAAAGTGACCATATTTTTTATGTCCAACAATAGTGTTTCAGGGAGGGGATACACCACACCTTCTACCAGATAGGTAGAACATTCCATCTCTCATGGAAGAAACCACAGCATGGATCCAAACATGTAACCCTCAGAGAGGGTCCGCAACTTGGGTGTCCTCCTCGATCCACAGCTTACATTAGAGAACCATCTTTCAGCTGTGGCAAGGGGGGCTTTTGCCCAGGTTCGCTTGGTGCACCAGTTGCAGCCCTATCTGGACCGGGATTCACTGCTCACAGTCCCTCATGCCCTCATCACCTCGAGGTTCGACTACTGTAATGCTCTCTACATGGGGCTACCTCTGAAGAGTGTTCGGAAACTTCAGATCGTGCAGAATGCAGCTGCGAGAGCAATCATGGGCTTTTCCAAATATGCCATGTCACACCAACACTCCGCAGTCTGCATTGGTTGCCCATCAGTTTCCGGTCACAATTCAAAGTGTTGGTTATGACCTATAAAGCCCTTCATGGCATCGGACCAGTATATCTCTGGGACCGCACGAATCCCAGCGACCGGTTAGGTCCCACAGAGTTGGCCTTCTCCGGGTCCCGTCGATGAAACAATGTCATCTGGCGGGACCCAGGAGAAGAGCCTTCTCTGTGGCGGCCCCGACCCTCTGGAATCAACTCCCCCCAGAGATTAGGACTACCCCCACACTCCTTGCCTTTTGCAAACTCCTCAAAACCCACCTCTATCATCAGGCATGGGGGAATTGATTCCCCTGGGCCGTTTCCATATTAAGTTTTTATATTAAGGGTTTTAATTTTTTTTAAGTATTGGATTTGTACTGTTTCTTGTTGTGAACCGCTCCGAGTCCTCTCAGAGGGGCAGGATACAAATCTAATAAATAAATAAATAAAAATAAATAACCTTCCAGGAAGCCTTGGGTGGCCAGATTAACAAGGATCTTGTCCATTACTTTAGGAATTACAATATGAAATTCCTCCCACGTAATTAAACAAGACCATGCGTCAGTTCTTCAACCCAGAGCTGCCTCGAATCCAACTCTGAACAGATCTGAGTTGATTTGACAGATGCCCAAAATATTATTTTTGAAACAGCCCTCCAGATGTTCTTACGGCCCCACCCTCCCTGGCAGGGAACAGTTTGCCTTAAAAAAAGGCTGTATAGACAAAATAATAGCAGACAAATTTATACATTTTGCACGTTTATTGTCACCATGAAATCCCTAATATATACAGGTCATATAAGAAAAAAAAAATGTCACAAGCAGAATTTCTTTAATGCACCTGGAGGAATTGAATTTTGAAATATATTTTCTTATGCCTGGGGGAGGCTCCAGCGTTTCTTGACTGACTTTGTTATTGGGACTTGTCTGAGTGTTCACCAAGTTTCTTTTTGCGTGCCTAGTGCCTTGAATATTAGAGAGATCCCGTTTACAGAGAAATCATATGAAACCATAAGAGCACATATGGATTTTATGTTTACTTTAGTGTTTGTTTATATTCCAGGGACGTCAACCGAAAGCTCTCCATTCCGTTTCTAAACAGTGGGGTTCTTTCTTTGTGGATACTATTACAAGAAAAGAAAATGAAGAGGAAACCTTAGTAAATACATGGTCTTGCAAATCTGTTCATACTTACAGCACAATTACAATCCCAAGTATTGAAGCCATAGCAGGTAAGAGTAATGATCTTAAAGCAATCCCTGAAATTTTCAAACCATTAATTTTAAAGTCAAATCCATATTAGTGTCGGATTAATGTGGATGATTGGAATTCTAATGCTAACCCCAGAAACTTTTATTGGTTGGCAGCTCTGAGCTTACATTTTAGTAAATATTCGTAGGTTTTCATTGTAAAACCCAGAGTAAATTCTACTAAAGCATGGTTTGAGTTTGAGAAAGCAAAAAGAAAACAGTGAAGAGAAATCATTTGCATCTTTATTAAAGCATATAGATTTGCTCTCCACAAAAATAATTCCAATTGCAGAGCTGTAAACAAAATATTTTACTTTCCCCCCCTAAAAGTAATGCTTTGTTATATAAAACACTAAGTGATATAGCATTGACAATCTCCATCTCCAATAATTAAGTTTTATTCCTTAATCATAAACCATGTACTGGTATTGACAATATGGATATGGACTAAAATCCTTGGCATATATTTTCTCTACGTGTATTGTTCCTTTCCATTTTAGCAGTTATTACTATTTTTTTACCAGAATTGTTTGTTTGTTTGTTTGTTTGTTTGTATGCCGCCCCTCTCCGGAGACTCGGGGCGACTAACAGCAACAATAAGACAGCGTACAACAATAATCCAATACTAAAAACAATTAAAACCCATTATAATAAAAAACCAAACATACATACAGACATAACATGCATAAAATTGTAAAGGCCTAGGGGGAAAGAATATCTCAGTTCCCCCATGCCTGGCGGCAGAGGTGGGTTTTAAGTAGCTTACGAAAGGCAAGGAGGGTGGGGGCAGTTGGAGCTGAATGTCACAATAACAAGAGCCTAGACAAAGGAAGGCCAACCCATCCCCAGTACTGAATGAGAATAATGCAAAACAAGAGAGCAGTAGCAGAGGATCATCTTTTGGGGATACTGGCAGCCATCATTTAAGTCCAGTGGCTGTAAGAGTGGTGAAAATATTGCTGATGCACAGCTAGGTCCCTGACTTATAACCTGACTTATAGCCTTCCAACAGTTGCTTGAGAACTGTTGGAAGTTAAGAAAGATTTCAGAAAAGATACTTATGTTCCCTTCTCAAAGTTATGACTACTGCACACATGGGATCACATTTTGAGCTTTGACAACAAGCTCATATTTTAAGACTGGTTGCAGCACGTTATTGCAATTTTCAATTATTTTTTGCCCTTTTCCAGTATAAAAAGAGCAAAAAATATTCATTGAATATGCTGGATTTGTTTTGGTCAGCTTAACAACCATGTGATTTGTTTAACAATCATGGTGACTCATTTAACGTTATAAAAACAGTTATAAAATTGAATCTGGTCACATGCCTCAACTTATGACTGTAATTACTTACAAGTCTGATTCCACTGGGGGCATAAATCAAGGACTATCTGTAAATGTTTGGCAGTGGTCATGGTGAACTAATCCTAGCGGGGGGGGTTGGAATGAGGGGGCTTTTCCAATAAGATCAGGTAGACTTTCTAAGTCCTCCTCCCATAGAATGTCAGTCACCTGCACAAATCTTAAAGGCAGCTTTTTTCAGTCACTGTTTTCTTTTATTTATTTATTTTATTTATTATTTAGATTTGTATGCCGCCCCTCTCCGCAGACTCGGGGCGGCATACATACTTTTCCCCTGAACTAGTAGGTAAGATTAGTACGATCCCAAAGTTGATAGCTTTTAGAAATCTATTAAAACCTGGCTTTTCCAACAGACCTTTGAACAGAATGATACGTTTTGAAGCTAATACGTTATGAAGTCTAAGATTCTGCTTTAAAATGAGTTCTTCTTTGAAGGAATATAAAGGTGTTTGTGTGTATGTTTATATAAAACCTCATTTATGGAATAGGTCAGTGATGGCGAACCTTTTTTTCCTCGGGTGCCAAAAGAGCGTACATGCACGCCATTGCGCATGCGCGAGTGCCCACACCCATAATTCAATGCCTGGGGAGGGGATAACACCTTCCCCTTCCCCCCCCGGGGGGGCCCTCGGAAGGCTGGAAATGACCTTTTCCCAACTTCTGGGCCCAGTAGGCTCTCCCAGGCTCCAAAGCCTTTCCTGGAGCCAGGGGAGGATAAAAATACCCTCCCTCATCCCCCCTGAAGGCTCTCTGGAAGCCAAAAACGCCCTCCCAGAACCTCTGTGCGAGCCAAAAATCATTTGGCCGGCACACATATGCATGTTGGAGCTGAGCTAGGGCAACAGTTCACGTGCCATCAGATATGGCTCCATATACCACTTTTGGCACCCATGCCATAGGTTTGCCATGACTGGAATAGGTTATGCAGCTCCGAGTCTCCGGAGAGGGGCAGCATACAAATCTAATAAATAATAATAATAATAATGTAAGCTGCTCAGCATATCCAATTCTCAGGCTTTTCCTGATGATTTGGTAGGCAATTTGGCCAAGACTTAGCCCCTGCCTAGAATGGGAAATCATACTAGATACTACATTATGGTAATAAGAATAAGCAAAATATAACTATTTCTTTTGTTCTCTTCACGTCTTCTCTCAGCCACTTAAGACTCCTCTTTAAGGTGACCTGCTCCTTGATGGGGAAGGATACAAACCATCTACAGTGCCATTGTCAGCAATATTCTAGGCAACTGACAGATAAATTACTCTTGGAGCTGCATTTTGACTGAGTCCTGTCAAGAGTGACTATAACTCCTGAAAAAAACAGCATCATCAGGAGTGGCACACAATATAGTCCATACTGTAGTGTATTGGGTAGTGGGGTAGAGTAGAGTAGAGTAGGGATAGAGGGAGGGAGGGAGGGAAGGGAAGCATATACTTCCCTCTTCGAGAAGCCAATAGACCCAGCCATTTGGCATAACATTTAGCCAATATCCAATCTTCCCTGCTTAGGGAAAATTGTTGAAGAAAAGTAGTCAATTTGCAGCTTCAAAAAATCTGGCATCCTTCCATAAAATTATGTGTGTGTATGTTGTGCCTGTATGTATGAGTATGACAAAGAGAGCCTCCCAATATGTTACATGCTTATCAGCAAATAGAAGGGAGAAATGACCAATGAAATGAAATAATTTCTATTGGTCCATTTTCTGTGTCTTTTATCATTGAGGTGAATGATTAGAGAAATCACCTACCTCCCTAGGAAGCAAGATCTATTTTGCAAAATATAAATGTTATTTATTGTTAAAAAAAATTAAATGCAAGTATTCCTTTTTATTTGTGTTACACAGTATCAAAGACATAAAGAGTTATTCCAATTGCATGTCCAGACTTAGAAGGATCTTACAAACAAAACATAAAAGATAGCGTAAATTTCTGGCCAAACACAGGTTAATGCTTGCTACTAATGCTTCAGTAGAGAACTCTACTGTAAAGAGGTTCCAAGTAGCATTTATTTACTGCACAAAAGAAATATTGCACAATATTTCTAGCCACACTTTTTGGCTTATCCTTTCAAAATAGTTGTTTTTAACCAAACAGATTTCCCTTTATCTCAGTTCTTCCAATAGTCCCTTCTAGATTTCTAAAGTTTATAGTTCATTTAATAGTGGGGCTGCTAAATTGACAAAAGGGATCCCATTTTCTCTTCCCAGACTTAGTTCTCAACTTGTCCGTATATTTTAAAAAAACACTTTTCCTTCTAGCAGAAAAGGAATAGTTTTAGATAATCTTACTTTGTACATGACCCAAGGCATATAATTTTTCCTCCTACAGATAGATGTAGGTTGGGGAAATCAGCCTGCAAGGATGTATACTAGAAATGTCTGTGCTTGTCTCAAATGAAAGTCTGGCGAAGCAATCTTGTAAAAACAGGTTCATAATACATAGTTTGATTGTTGTGCTTAATGTTTAATCTATAAATTGCTCTGAGAGGCGTGATGACTCACAGAGGTTTTCAATCAAATAAATTTAGCAAATACAGGAAGGCGCAGTCTGAAACAGTGGCGAATGCCCTCAATGCAATACAGTTCTCATAGTCCCCAAATAGCTTCTTTGATAGCCATGGTTGTCAGGGAAGGTATATAATCTAGAATATCTGGTGTACAGTGATCCCCCGCTTGTTGCGAGGGTTCCGTTCCAGGACCCCCCGCAACGAGCGGGTTTTCGCGAAGTAGCGCTGCGGAAGTAAAAACACCATCTGCGCATGTGCAGATGGTGTTTTTACTCCCGCAGCGCTAGCGAGGAGCCGAAGATTGGGGGCGGCGCGGCTGTTTTAAAATGTCGCCGCCGGCATGGGGGGCTTCCTAGCAGCCCCCCAAACCCGGGTTGGGGGTCCAGGGGGTGCTGGCAAGCCCCCCATGCCGGCGGCGACATTTTAAAACAGCCGTGCCGCCCCCAATCTTCGGCTCCTCGCTAGCGGGCAGGCAGGCGGCGGACAAGCCGTTCGCTGGCGCTGGCTGTCGGCGCTTTTGAGCTGAGTCCCGGAGCGAATTCGCTCCGGGACTCAGCTCAAAAGCGCCGACAGCCAGCGCCAGCGAACGGCTTCTCCGCGCTGGCTGTCGCCGCTTTCGAGCTGAGTCCCGGAGCGAATTCGCTTCAGGACTCAGCTCGAAAGCGGCGAGAATGAACGGCGTGGGCGGGCGAAGGGCGGGCAGCAGCGAGGAGTTTGCGTGGGCGGTGGGGAAACTCCTTGCTGATGCCCGCTGCTCGCCCTCCCGCCAGCAAGAGGGGGAAGACCCAGGGAAGCCGCCCAGCAGCTGATCTGCCGGGCGCAATCTACGCATGCGTGCCCATAGAAAAAAAGGGCACACATGCGCAGATGGTGTTTTGACTTCCGGGTTGAAAAATCGCAAATTACCCTGTTCGCAATGGTCGGGGACGCAATAACCGGGGTATTACTGTACACCAGCTGCACAATACAAAAGTACACATGCAATGTTATCAATTTAGCTTTATTAATAAGAAATTAGACTGATGAGGACAGCAATTAGCATTCCTACATAGAATTCCATTATGTCAGGTGATCCCCGAAGGCCATCTACAGCATACAACCTTTCCAGCTCAGCGGGCCAGCTGGGGAGGGGAAGGGGGATACTTTTTATTTTATTATTTTTTATTTTTATTTATTGGATTTGTATGCCGCTCCTCTCCGTAGACTCGGGGCGGCTAACAACAGTAATAAAAACAGCATGTAACAATCCAATACTAAAACAACTAAAAAAAAACCTTATTATAAACCAAACATACATACAAACACCATGCATAAAATTGTAAAGGCCTAGGGGGAAAGAATATCTCAGATGTCTCAATTCCCCCATGCCTGGCGGCAGAGGTGGGTTTTAAGACGCTTACAAAAGGCAAGGAGGGTGGGGGTAATTCTAATCTCTGGGGGGAGTTGGTTCCAGAGGGCCGGGGCCGCCACAGAGAAAGCTCTTCCCCTGGGTCCTGACAAACGACTTTGACAGGACCCAGAGAAGACCCACTCTGTGGGACCTAACTGGTCGCTGGGATTCATGCAGCAGAAGGCGGTCCCTGAGATAATCTGGTCCGGTGCCATGAAGGGCTTTATAGGTCATAACCAACGCACCCCTTTCAGAAATGCAGTTTTCCACACTCACCCACTGTTTCCACAGCCCAGTTTCAAATGGACCGCAGTCGGGCAATAGGCCACAGACTGGAGTTGGGGATCCCTGATCTTAAAAATGGCTTCTTTGTTGATTTGGCAGAGCAGAAGAAAAAAGCCTTATATTTATGCTCAGAAGCACAAAACTATCTAAGGGATTTTCTTTCTGTACAGTGCTATGGACAAGTTTTATTTTCTTCCTACATCTCTGTGATCAAAACGTTAAACTTGCTAAGTAATACTGGTGAGCATTCCATAGAACAAGTCAGTTCCTAAAGTTGTTAAATCTCTAGAAAATCACAGTTAACAGCCGAGCCTATGATGTGAAGCCTGACTCAGTTTCAGTATTTCAGAGTTTCAGCATTCTGCATGATCTTGAATGGTGGTGTTCAAATTGTTAAAACCCTCCGTGTGTTCAGGCATGCATTATGATTAGGGGAAGGAAGAGAGATCAAGAAGGACTTGGGATTTTTATAGCAGGGGGGGGGAGCTCATTTGGATCTTCTGAATCAAGGACTGGCTGTCTCTCAATCGTAACAACATTCTGAAAATAAGGAAGTTCTCAAAAATACAGCGTTCTTGTTAAATCTTACGAGGAAGTGATGAAGTTGGGCAGAACATCCTTATTATCAAATTGGGGGGAAGGGCAGCTACAAGGCAGAAAAAGCTTCAAAAAGAATTGTGCATGGTGTAGGAACTGAGCAAAAAATATTCAGTGAGCGAAAAAAAATTGCATGCAAAAACATTTCAGTATCGTTCTGTAACAAGTTACTATACAAAAAGAAATAATCCTCCGTTGTCAAATTCCCCGTTAACCTGTTTCTATGCAGGTTTCTGAAGGTCTTGGTACAGCTGACCTGTAATTCTTATTTTGTTTATAGTCGTACGGGTCATATCAGACCATTGCTGATGCTACCTTGTTTGGTTAATGAAATGTCTACAAGAAAACAACCAAGCTCAGAGAGCATCAAGGACTTTAGCAAAAACTTCAGAAGAGAAGGATTTAAGGGTAGTGATTTCTGACAGTCTCAAAATGGGTGAGCAGTGTGGTCGGGCGGTAGGAAAAGCTAGTAGGATGCTTGGCTGCATAGCTAGAGGTATAACAAGCAGGAAGAGGGAGATTGTGATCCCCTTATATAGAGCGCTGGTGAGACCACATTTGGAATACTGTGTTCAGTTCTGGAGACCTCACCTACAAAAAGATATTGACAAAATTGAACGGGTCCAAAGACGGGCTACAAGAATGGTGGAAGGTCTTAAGCATAAAACGTATCAGGAAAGGCTTAATGAACTCAATCTGTATAGTCTGGAGGACAGAAGGAAAAGGGGGGACATGATCGAAGCATTTAAATATGTTAAAGGGTTAAATAAGGTCCAGGAGGGAAGTGTTTTTAATAGGAAAGTGAATACAAGAACAAGAGGACACAATCTGAAGTTAGTTGGGGGAAAGATCAAAAGCAACGTGAGAAAATATTATTTCACTGAAAGAGTAGTAGATCCTTGGAACAAACTTCCAGCAGACGTGGTTGGTAAATCCACAGTAACTGAATTTAAACATGCCTGGGATAAACATATATCCATTGTAAGATAAAATACAGGAAATAGTATAAGGGCAGACTTGATGGACCATGAGGTCTTTTTCTGCCGTCAGTCTTCTATGTTTCTATGTTTCTAAGGACTCCTCATTTCAACCCTGATCTACAACTATTCTCCTTTATTTTTTATTGTCACTTGGCAACCCTAATCCTTCTTTCAAAGTTGTATATTTTTAAAGAGGAACAAAAGCACAGCTTTAACATTCAACTGTTGGATGCCTAAATATTATTTTTCCAGGACTAACTCAAATTACTCCTGTGATTGTTTCATCTTCATTTGTCAGTCAGTGAGTGCCTTTGTAAAATGGTGGGAGGTCTTAAGCGTAAAACCTATCAGGAAAGACTTAATGAACTCAATCTGTATAGTCTGGAGGACAGAAGGAAAAGGGGGGACATGATCGAAACATTTAAATATATTAAAGGGTTAAATAAGGTTCAGGGGGAAGTGTTTTTAATAGGAAAGTGAACACAAGAACAAGGGGGCACAATCTGAGGTTAGCTGGGGGAAAGATCAGAAGCAACATGAGAAAATATTATTTTACTGAAAGAGTAGTAGATGCTTGGAACAAACTTCCAGCAGACGTGGTTGGTAAATCCAGAGTAACTGAATTTAAACATTCCTGGGATAAACATATATCCATCTTAAGATAAAATACAGGAAATAGTATAAGGGCAGACTAGATGGGCCATGAGGTCTTTTCTGCCATCAATCTTCTATGTTTCTATGTTAAGCCAGAACATACTTGCAGAAAAAAACATATTTCTTTAAGCTCTCAAAAAGCAGGTTATACTGTATAGCTTCACCCTCATTTTAGATTTATGCATTTGTATCCCAACTTTATTATTTTTAGAAATAACTCAAGGCAGAAAACATCCAACACCTTCCTCCTATTTTCCCCACAACAACCAAGCTCAAATGAGTTTGTCTGAGAGAGGGCGACTGACTCAAAATCACCCAGCTGGCTTTCATAGCTAAGATATGGGGCTTGAACTCTCAGTCTCTGGTTTCTAGTCTACTGCCTTATCCACTTGATCAATCTGGCTCTCTGCCAAAATGTCCTTTGGACATTTTAATCTGGGGTGGGGTGGGGGGTTGGTTCAGTTGAATTTGAAATGTTAAGGACAGGGTTGCAATTGGACAGACAACCCACTGTAATTGTAAGAAATGGAACTTTATTCTTGTAAGAAATAAGAGCAAAGGCACAGCATCTTTATGACATAGTATATTGTATAATCAAAATGTATTTTTTGCCTGTCTGCTTTCTTTCTCTGTTCCCACAGAAAAAGAGAATAACAAGATGTATTATGCTGACACTACAGGTGAAACTCGAAAAATTGGAATATTGGGCAAATGCTCATTTATTTCAGTAATGTAAGTTAAGAGGTGAAACTTAATATATGAGAGATATTCATAACATGCAAGGCAAGATAGTTCAAGCTGTGATTTGTCATAATTGTGAAGATTATGGAGTACAGCTCATGAAAACCCCATATCCACCATCTCAGAAAATTAGACTATTACATGCAATCAATAAAACAAGGATTGTGCATAGAACAATTTCGCTCTGTAAAGTGTAAGCATGCCTATGTACTTAGTACTTTTTGGGGTGCCCTTTTGCAGCATTTACTGCCTCAATGCGGCGTGGCATGGAAGCTATTAGACTGTGGCACTGCTGAGGTGTTATGGAAGACCAAGATGCTTCAATAGCGGCCTTCAGCTCATGTCTCTCATTTTTCTCTTGGCAATGCCCCATAGATTCTCTAAGGCAGGGGTCCCCAACCTTTTGGATCTCAGGGACTACTAAAGTCATAATTTTAAATCCCGTGGGCCACCAGCTGCTCCCTGGACCGGATGCCATTTACCAAGATTTCCCCATGGACCACCAAAATTTTCTCTTGGACCACTCTATGGGGTTCAGGTCAGGCGAGTTTGCTGGCCAATCAAGCACAGTAATCCCACAGTCATTTAACCAGATTTTGGAGCTTTTGTCAATGAGGGTAGGTGTCAAGTCCTGGATGTGATCCTGGACTTAATGAAGCACAGTGGACCAACACCAGTAGATGACATGGCTCCTGAAATCAACATAGATTGTGGAACCTTCAAACTGAACTTTAAGCATCTTGCAGTGTGTACCTCTCCATTCTTTCTCCATACTCTGGATCCTTGGTTTCAAAATGAGATGCAAAAGTGTCCACAACCTGTGTTGATTTGGCCTGAGACGCCATAATCAATTATGACAAATCATTACATGCCTTGCATGTAATGAGTCTATCTCATATACTGTATTACGTTTCACCTTTTAAGTTGCATTACTGAAATAAATGAATTTTTGCACGATATTCTCATTTTTCAAGTTTCACCTGTATGTAGCCACTGCAATAATAACAACAACCATGGACACCTCAGATTAATGATGTACTTTTTTATTGTAAAAAAGAATGTCCAAGGTTGCAGGTATAATATGGTTATGGGAAACATAATATTGCTCTTTTAAAATTAAGATTAAATAATTGATGCAAAGTATCATATATAATCCAAAATTAGTTTTCCTGGACATGCTAGCAAGTATATTATTTATTGTCATGGTTCATCTTTGCCTGCATAAACTCTAAACACAAAACATGTAAGTTTGAGGTCCGATTAAATTGTTGCGAATTAAATTTTAAACAAATTAAAAGGCTTAAGAAACAAATGTATTTTTCTTGGGCTCTCCTGGGATTATTTAGATGTGATACAAGTATAATTTTTAATCATATGTGTTTCTTTCAGATTTACCGCTGGATTATCAATATGCTAGATTTTCTTCAAATAACTCAGTAACTGCTGGTTACTATCCCAAACCTCCAAAGTCATTATCAGGTGGTGAGCGAATGGCAACCAAATAGAACATCTTTAAAGAAAAATAAATATGAATCTTCATCATGCTTAAGCAAAAATGTTGGAAGCTACTGAGAATCATGCAAATTAAATACTATATAAATTCAAAAGACATTTTGGAAAGGACCTAACCAGGTTGAAGAAAAAGAACCTTCCTATGACAGATTGTCATATGTCAATCTACTGCCTAAAATGTTTTTTTCTTCATTCTGTTTTTAGAAGATTTGCTGCAGATTTATATTCATATACTGGCTACCTTTGCCAGTCCATGCATTACATGTCCACCTTGTATCCGTAATAACACAAGGGGAGCATGTGCCGTTAACCATGAGCAACATTCTATGATAAGAAAGCTTTGTACATACTAAGTCCTAGGATGAGGTCCAATTCCTTCATTCTTCATACTGAAAAAAGTGGTATATATGTGTGTGTGTGTGAATATGTCTGATAGATTTAGGATTATGAGGATTATGCAGAAAGCACTGAATTCCTCCACAATGAGGAATGATAAGAATTAGCCTTTCATTTCAAAGTCTGATTAAATTTTCTAGCATGAAATATATTTTTAATCTGAATTAGAATCCAAACCTGTCAAATTAAATGTATCAACCTTTAGAAAACATATTCTGAAAACTATATTATTACCATTTCTTCTTCAGGGAAAATTTAAAATGCTGAACTCTGTTTTGCTGCTATACTACTAAGAACTACTTTCGCCACTGTTATTGAAAAAAAGCATGTATCTTACATCCCCTTTTGTGAGTTTACTTGCAGGATGGTATATCCCTTTCTTACATCATCATTCTTTTTTATAAAAAGAAATCTGTAACTATTTACAAAGACGGCCTGGAATTCAAATTTATATTAGGATTGTGAAATTATTCTGAGTCTTCTAAGATTCAAAATTAGTTTTTGCATTATTCTGATACTGGAATATGCTTGTCTATTCAGGAGAGATTGCTTTTCAAACCAGTTGAGTTTACTTTCTCATAAAACAATTAAGACTGCAATCTTATGAGCATATAGGATTAAATGTTAGTGTTCATGTCTAAATGAATAGGATTATACCAAAAGCAAGCCAATGTTTATGTCCATTCATATTTTCTCAGTAAGACAAATCTTGGTATGTTGGATTACATTCAACTTTTCTTGCATGTGGACTACTCCCTCAGAAAGGGTGATCTGTTAGGATAAATCACAGTTCAAGGATCTGGTAGTATAAACTTGAAATGTCATGATTTCTGAAGCCTTCCATCTGCTTTGGCAGTTCTAATCTGTATTAAGTTGAAAATAAAGGTTATTTATTTTTGAGCAGTTCTGGATTATGTTACTTATAGAAGAAAAAGAAGAATTTGCTGTGTGGAATGTAATAAATATAATTAGTGGCACTGATGTATTTTTAAACATTGACAGGTACTTAGAGGCACTAAAAGAAATTACAAAATCAAAATAATGGCTCATTTTCTTCCATTATAAGAACCTGTTATGGTCAGAAAGGGAGGGAATTAATGAAAAGTTAAACTGCCATCACACAGTGGAACAGTCCATTTCTCCCTCTTAATTTATTTGGAGGGGGGCGGGGGGATTGAAAAATAAGATCACTTATCTCTTGAATTTCTGCCATTTTATTCTCCACTCAATTCACCTCACATTTAAGCCTTCTAGAAAGCTATATAATTTGCTGAAGACTGCCAGATTAAGTAGCTATTTAGGATGATGTAGTCAAATGCGGTTCTCCTTAATATAAACTGCTCAAAAAAATAAAGGAAACACTTAAACAACACACTATAACTCCAAGTAAATTAAACTTCTGTGAAATCAAACTGTTCACTTGGGAAGCAACACTGTATATGTAGGGGGAAACAAACAGGCAGTTCCTAGAATATTTTTTTTCAGTAAGATGGTAGCATCAGCTTTTTTTACAAGCAGTCCAAAACATTCTGGTTGCAGTATGCCTAGAATACATGGTGAAGATATATGGACATCTACTTAGAATTATATGGATATTTCATAGGGTTAATTTGGTTTTTGACATGTGTTTTAGTACCAAACCACAGAGAAGGTGGTGGTGGTGGTGTTTTTTTGAAGAGCTGGTCAACAGATGTTATTCATAGAGACAAACTTCTGAAGTTCTTTCAGTGCTATAACAAAAGCATTTTCAATGGAATCAGAATAAATCCCTTTCTTTCCCTAGTCTGAGTTCAAACATGGGTCTCCCAACCTAACAAGTGAATTTCACATACTTGTCACTGCAAAGATGAAAACCAGACTAACCACTTCTAAACATTTTAATGTTTAAGTTGCTTGGCCAAATTAAAGGCTAGAACACCCAAAATGACCATTATGCAACAGGGATATAAAAGTCAGTGCCATTCATGATTCCAATCTGTGTTAAACCAGACAACTCTCGAGTTTGGATAGTCAGTCCAAAGCACTTCATTTAAAAATTGTGATTTGGGAAAATAAATCAAAATTGAATTTATCTATTTAGACAGGGAAGTCATCTGTTTCAAAAGTCTTTTGCATTTGTATGCACATGTGTTAATCCAGCTGGGAAAAGATAGAAGAATTTCATTTATAAAACAGATTTTAAAACTAATTTTAAGCAAAAAATTAAGTGATGTTACAGTTAGGTTGAAACGTGTTAATTTGATAGCTTTTGTTCCCTTACTTATTGTGAATAACTATACCACTGGGACATTTCTATTAGAACGAAAAACAGAGTTTGACATCATTAAAAGCTTTTGTAAAGCCAAAATGGATTTGGAAAATTATTTTACGAAGTTCAGTCTAATGGTAGAGTAACAACCTGGAATAACAAGCATATTAGAGCCATTCTATTTTAATTAGTAATGTGTAGTTTGAGTCCTATTAAGATGCATACATTTTGGAATATAAACATATTAACAATGTAATGGCGCTGAATAGGGTTAAAGTCCACTCTTTGATAGGGAAACTGATTGATTATGGGCATGCAAACAGTATCTGTTTGCCCCACCTAACTCACAAGATTGCAGTTTTGGAGATAAAGGGGTTCCTTAGTTCTTGGAGAGTGACAGGATAGAAGTCAAATCAATACATTCATGAGAAGGTAGGTTCCTGTCCAAAAAGGAGAAAAAATGAAGTTTCTCAGAGTTAAACAAATGCAGGAATAGTCCTAAAGTAGGCAGTAGTGACTTTTTTGTTTGGGATTGGTTTTTGTTGGGTTTTTTTTTTGACGAAATATTAATTGACAGGCAGACAGTAAATTAAAAGGAAACGGCTTCCTTTCCAGATAAATAGATCTGGATTGTATCCATGGTTGAAATGAATAATTTTAATTAGTCTCCAAATAACAGGAAGTCCTGCAGTGCCAAATCTGAAAGTATACTATTCTGTGCTTCAACTCAAATCTTTCAAGTTGAATGGATCCTTACTCAGACTATTACAAAGGCACAAGAGTAATAGATATTGAACAATTAGCCAGTAGAGTTTAGACACTGTAATGTGGGTAGAGACAGAAGAAGAAAAGGGGGAGGTGTGATATATTTACACTACAACTTATTCCTGTGTATTCAGCAGACAGATCTGTAAAGAGTTTCTTAGAGCATTCAGATGGATATACTGGCAGTGGAAACTCTTAAGATGTTAGCTTAAAAAATAATATTTTACTACAATTTCAGACTAACAAACACATGCTATAACATGTGTTTTGTTAATATAATAAATGTGGTATGCAATTTAATATGATACAATATAATATAGAGGCTGGTTTATCAGCTACAAAGCTGACAGCCAGAGTTTCAGTCCCAAGAACTGCACAACAGTGTGAGCTCCTATTACCCCAGCTCCTGGCCACTTAGCATACAAGTGAGAATAGATAAATAAGTACCACTTCATCAAGAAGGTTACTGCATTCCATATTTTCATGCAGGCCACATGACAATGGAAGAGTCTTGGACAACACAGGCTCCCTCAGCTGAACTTTAGAGAAGAGCACCACTCTCTTGAGTTAGTCAAGACCAAATGACCTTTAGTAACATTTTATGTCCAGACCAATAAACCATACTGTGGTGGTAAGGGAATGGATGGGTGTCTACAACATATAAAATAACAGCCATCAAAATATAAGGAGATAGCCAGGAGCCACTTCCATAGCAGCTGCACACACAAAAATATTATGGGCATAAAAATTCATCTGCCCACTTCAAAGACTTCTAGCAATTGTAGCAAAAGCGCACTCTTCCATGTCTCCATAAAAAAAGTGGGAGATATTATTTCAAGTACCAGTAATGTGGGGGGAAATGTGTGAAATCCCAACAACATTCCAGAACATTCCTTTATCAAAGGCAATAAAGCACGCCCCCCCCCCACCCCATCCTCCTGGCCTTTTGAAAGGCCTTAAAAACATGACTTTGCTGCCAGGCCTGGGTCATTGAGCAACAACATACAGCTCTGATGGATTAATGTTTTCACATTCTTGGGGTTTTATTGATCGTATATTGTATATTGTTTTTATTGTTGAATGCCGCCCTGAGTCCATTTGGAGAAGGGTGGCTTATAAATCTAAGTAATTAAAAGTAAATTAATTAATACAAAAGAACATGTAAACAATTTATCATTTAAAAATGATCATGGGTAAGCTAAAGAGCCATGTTTAATGTACTATATTCTGTGGTTATGGTTACAGAAAAAACTGAATTCAAAATATGTAATATGTAACATTTCACATATATTTTTATACTATCTCTTTAATTATAAAGTCAAATGTTTTAAAATACTAAGTAAAATTGTTAGAGCTATGAAAAAACAAAGACCTACACTTTCAATAAAGGCAACTTTATTGGTGAATGATGGGTAGCAGCTGTACTAACAACCTGGAAGTTTACAGCTACAGATCAGAATTACAATCAGAAAATATTGTTGGCAAAGGATGGTATTGTTTAAAAAGTTCAAGCTAAATATTTACTTAGTTATGATTCATTCTTATGTCACAAAGAGTTTGTTTTTAGTAGAAGACAAAATTCACTTCTGTACACACAATAAATGTACACTGCAATTTCCAAAAGCATTCATACATTGTGATTAAATAAGAGACCATAATTACACAAAGAATCTTTTGTTTTAGCATTTTTAGTCTTTTGATCACCTAAAATTTAGAGACCAAAGTAAAGTTATTTCAAAAGATCAAGATTCTTTATAAATGACTATTTCATGTTAATTATTGAATTTTATCCAAAAGTGATACTATGCAGTTTTGATGGTAAATTATTGCAAATTTATCAGCAAAACAAAAATACTTTCAAAAGTTGCTTCAAAACTTCTAAACTTTGCCAAAGCTACAATTCTCAGAGCCAAAAATGACAAAAATGCAGGAATCCAGCATGATTTTATTTCCCAATCTTTTAACTCTTTTAATGTCATCCCTTAAACTCTTCTTCCTGTAGAATAATTAGTTTCATCGCTTCTTCCCTGATCAAAGATTTGGGGAAATAAAATCCTGTTGGATCCCATTTATTTATAAAATTTGCCATTGACAATTCCAAAACAGCAGCAGTAATAGCAGCTCTCCAGAAGCTACTTCTAATTAAAATCATTTTTAAGTAAATACAATTTATGTACCTTGGGCAAATTTGCAGGTGGGGATTCATTGGATAAATGAAATTCATTGCACTTCCGTTTTAAAAAGGGTTGATTGGAGATCACAAGAAAGCCTTTATAGTCACTGGTAAAATTGAAGACAGGGTTAAATGATATACAATATGTGTTTTATAATAACTAACTTCATAACTATTGAAATGTGAAATCTTTAAAACCAGGTTGGAAATTGTTTTCCAGAGATAATTTTATCTTCCTTCCTCCTGTTGTATTGAGCTTGCTGATGTGGCACTGTATTCTTGCCTGAAAAATGAGCTGAGATATTTCTCTTCATTTGACTGATTATTGGCTTAAAGCTTAAAATTTGCTAAGGAGGGAGGAAAGGAAGAGGGGGGGAAGGGAAATCAAATCAGTTAAATTTCACAAGATGAGGCATTTTCTTTGCACTTTCCACTATTTCAGTTTAAATCAGGAAAAAATTGTATAAAAAGCCAGAGGCCATAATAAAACTATGAAGGATATATGTGAAGATGTATGCAGGATTTTGGAATGCATTCACGGCACAGCTACATGAACTTGTAAGTACACAAACAGGGTGTTGTGATTCCCTCTGAGGCCCCTCAGGGAACGGCTGATCCTCTGCCGGCTTCCTGCTCAGAGGGGGAGGATGAGGAACAGGAGGTTCAGGCAGACGGGGAGGAGGAATCTCAGGCTGAGGGAGAGGGAGGACAGCCAGAGTCCACCGAGAGGGAGCTCTCCCCAGCAAGCAGCCTGGATTCCTTAGATGAAAATGCACAAGCAATAATCGATCTCCGGCAGAGAAGAGCAACACAACGAAGGGGACAATTAGCCAGGTACTTTCAGCACTAAAGAGGCAACAGCTGGGTTTGGGTGTGGTGCTCTCTGGAAAGGCTGAAAAGGCAGACCCACCCTTCCTGGCTTGTGGAGTATTATCTTTGGGAGTCCTGGGACCTGGCTGTGATCTTTGGCGTCTTGGAATTCTGGTTTGTGACTTTGAATACTGAAACCTTGGGGGGGAAAGGTGTGGGTCTTATTCTCTACAGTGGTGGGTGTGCCAGCAAGAAGTCTGCTGTATTGTCTGGCCATCAGGATTCTGCTGTGAAGTCTCATAGCCTGCCTGTTGGGAAGAACAGGTTTTTCTCTGTGTTTATTTTTCAAACTATAAAGTGCTTTTGCTTTTACCAGCGTGTCTGGCTGCTTTTTCCAGTTGGTGTTGAAGTCTGGGGGCACCCAGACAGAACACAGAGAAGCATAAAAGATTGATTAAATTCAATTTATAGTTCTATAAACTGAGATGGTGATTTTATAGAGAAATAAATCAAAGGAAAATAGTTGGATATCAACCAGTGATAATATCCAATGTGAAATTACAATGAGAAGCTAAAAAGACAGCTGCCTTTGTAAGATATAAGAGTTCAGGACATGACGTTGGTATGATATACAGCCCTGGTTCCCAACATGGGACCCATGAACCACAGGGGGGCAATTTCATTTTTAATGGGGGAAATTGGAACCTTCTTTAAACCAAGTTAATGGCTTCCTCCACATGAGTAGTTCACTTTTTGAATAATAAGAATTATATGTCATGTGGTGGGGAGGCCTCAGGATTTTAGAGATGCTTAGGTGGGGCATGGCCAAAAAATAGGTTGGGAATCACCAGTGATGGGCACCAGCCAGAACCCCCGGAACCGCTGTTCTGCTGGGGAAAATGGAGTGTGTAGGCTCGTTCCGGTTGCCGCTGGGCATGCATAAGCTGTGCATGTGCAACCGGAACGATTCCGGTTTAAAATTACTGGGGGGTTTTGCTTCCGCGCATGCGCAGAAGCAAAGAAACTGGCAAAGGGGCTGTGATTGACCTTGGGGTGTTGGGCGGGTGGCTGTGGCCAACTGGGAAGGCATGGCCAGATTAAGCCCACTCACAAAACTGCTGGCATCTTTCCTCTTCGTACTATGTGGACTGGGCCGAAGCCATTTGGGTTTGATGTGTCCTTTTCACATTGGATAGACAGGTCCAAAGCCAGCCTGATGTTACCTCTTTGCATTGGGTAGACTGGTCGAAGTGACATGGGCTTACATTTTCTACAATGGACCCATGGGACAGATCCAACCATATCCTTGTGGACCTTGTGTTTGTACCTTATATAAGTATGAGGGGTATGTACGTATGTACATGCATTTATAACACCATTCTTGGATTATTAAAGTCTGTGTTGAAGTATTAAATGTTGCCACCTTCCTTCCTCCTTCCCTCCCTCCCTTACTGATGGTTTATTGCCTGCAATCATTTTAATACATATTTTATTTTTTTCCTTAAAATATTATATTACTGTACAGTGATACCTTGTCTTACAAACTTAATTGGTTCCGGGATGAGGTTCTTAAGGTGAAAAGTTTGTAAGACGAAACAATGTTTCCCATAGGAATCAATGGAAAAGTGATTAATGCGTGCAAGCCCAAAATTCACCCCTTTTGCCAGCCAAAGCGCCCGTTTTTGCACTGCTGGGATTCCCCTGAGACTCCCCTCCATGGGAAACCCCACCTCTGGACTTCTGTGTTTTTGTGATGCGGCAAGGGGAATCCCAGCAGGAGAATCCCAGCATTGCAAATACGAGTGCTCCACTGGCAACGGAAGTCCAGAGGTGGGGTTTCCCAGCGAGGGGAGCATCAGTGAAATCACAGCATCGCAAAAACACCAACATCCTCAAAACCCCACATCCGGACTTCTGTGTTTTTGCGATGCTGCGATTTCACTGAGGCTCCCCTCGCTGGGAAACCCCACCTCCGGACTTACGTTGACAGCGAAGCACCCGTTTTTGCACTCCTGGGATTCCCCTGCAACATCACAAAAACATGGAAGTCCAGAGGTGGGGTTTCCCATGGAGGGGAGCTTCAGGGGCATCCCAGCAGCGCAAAACCGGGTGCTTCACTGGCAACGGAAGTCCGGAGGCAGGGCATCCCAGCAGCGGCGGTAGATTTGTAAGGTGAAAATAGTTTGTAAGAAGAGGCAAAAAAATCTTAAACCCTGGGTTTGTATCTCGAAAAGTTTGTATGACGAGGCATTTGTAAGATGAGGTATCACTGTACTTTGGAACTTCTCAGAATGAGGCAGTATATAGACTATTAATATTAAAAATGCATGCATGTATAAGATATAAAGCAGCCAATCAGAACTACACTCTATATCAGGGTGGGTTCTAACTTACCTCGCTGCGGGTTTGCTTCCTCGGCGCTGCTTAGCTGTGCCTCATGGGCACACTTATGCTTTGCATGCACACATGCATAGTAGCAAAAATCCCACCCCTCCCTAAAAAGTCAAAAACAAGATGCTGATTCATGCGCAGTGCTGGAAACTCGGTTTTTGCATGCTCAGAAGAAAAAAACCTGGGGGAAAATGTGCCCTCCAAAAGTTGAAAAACAATTTCCCTAATAAGATTTTTAAAAGAAGGCAGCATCTACGGACCAGCACCGACTAAAGCAATTCCGTGACTTCATTGTGATGTCACCAGTGGGTCACTACTGGTTCGGGCAAACCAGTCTGAACAGTGGGAGGAACACACTTCTGCTCTCTATGTAATTGAAGAGTGTATTATACTGTACACCAACCTCCTCTTCCTTCATCAAAAATAGCATGATTATTGCAAAATCATGCAGAGAGTTGCCTGTCTGATCACATTACAATACTGATCCCTGCACTCCAGGGATGCACTAGATTGGCATTAGAATACCTTGTGCAGGCAAAGATCATTATGGATAAAAGCTAGTCTAAGAATGGAGAACATACAGATAGGCATGCTGTGGAAAATATGGCTTCAATAGTTCCCCTTAAAAGCATTCCAAGGTTTTTATAAATAATTAACATTGGGTTTCTACAGTAATGCAAAACAAAAAGATGAGGCAGGAAATAGCAGCAGCTTGCCAGGTGGCAGTGGAAATTGGTTCTTGCAACCTGGCAAAAGGCTGTTTCCTGCCCCATCTTTTGTTTTGCATTATAAATCCTATGTTATTCATTAAAACAATGTTGGTTTATATGCTTCATTATTACAAGATTTGGCAAACAGAGCAAAACAAGTAGTGCACAGTGAAAATACCGAAGCGCAATCACATGAGTTCCCAGCTTTAAAATAACAAATTTTTTAAAAAGGAATAATACATATTTTCAAATGTAAAACATTCTACATTCTCAAAAAATAGCAGCATTTTATCTATTTTTTGATAATCTAAATGAAGCAAAAAGTATTGTTTATAAAATCAAGTTATAGTTAATATCCCTTAAGAACTCATAGAGTACATGACAATTACAGAATTTCCATGCTTATTAACATTTGACATAAAGTTTATTCCTCCCACCAATATACAAACATATGAAACATTCATGACATTCAGCAATATTTCTCGACAGCAGATTTTATTTATTTATTTATTTATTTATTGATTGATTGATTGATTGATTGATTGATTGATTGTTAGAGTTGGAAGGGACCATGCAGGTCATCAAGTCCAACCCCCTGCCTAAGCAGGAACCCTATAGCATCCCAGCCAAATGGCAGTCCAATTTCCTCTTAAAAATGTCCATAGTTTTGGAGTTCACAACATCCGCTGGTAGGTTGTTCCACTGGTTGATCGTTCTGACCGTCAGGAAGTTCTTCCTTATTTCCAGGTTGAATCTCTCCTTGGTCAGCTTCCAGCCGTTGTTACTCGTCCGGCCCTCCGGTGCCCTGGAGAATAAAGTGATCCCCTCCTCTCTGTGGTAACCCCTCGTATACTTGTAGACTGCTATCATGTCTGCTCTGGCCCTCCTTTTCTCTAGGCTATCCATGCCCAGTTCCCTCAGTCTCTCTTCGTAAGTCTTGGATGAATTCTAGCTATGTCAGTCAAAGCTGTTGCACAATTATTCTTTTTCTCTTCAATTAATTTCCTCTGTAATAAAAAATAAGAAGTAATGCTGGGGGGGAAATGAAAACCATGATGATGATATGCAATCAAATTAGTGTGAACTCTTAGTGACCATATAGATATTTTGCCAGACCATCTGTCCCCAAATCTGGCTTTGCAGATCTTTCAACAGGAGGATACCCATACTCTTGGCATAAATTCCTAGTGTTTACCCATCCCTCCCACAGCCAACTTCTCACCCATCCTGATGAGGCAGCATAACATGGCTTGAGGGGAATGGAGAAAGATAGGTGGTTTATTTATTTATTTGATTTATATCTCATGAAGGTGATTCTTGAAGACATACAAGGTTAAAACAACACTTAACCCTCTAGCCATTATAAATTAAAGTGAAGTCTTAATTGGATGATAAAATGGATAATAAAAATGATCTAACATGGATAACAAAAGAGATAAAAAAGAATTATAAATGGCAAGTAAAGTTCAACAGATCAATCAAATTGCTGTTTTTCTTTTTTGGTGATAATTGGATCTGCTGATGTTCTTCAAGAATTAAGCAGAAATTGAAACATGTTACTGCTTATATCAGATGTGCTATTTTGATAGCTCCTAAATGAGGATGGGGAAGCTGAACTATTGCAGAGACTTACTTGCAGTGATATTTATTTAAAGATAGAATAGAAGATATAATCTTTATTGGCCAAGTAATATTGGACACACAAGGAATTTGACTTTGGTGCATATGCTCTCAATGTACATAAAAGAAAATATACATTTGTCAAGAATTATGATATACAATACTTAAAGATTGTCATAGGGGTCAAATAAGCAATGAGGAAACAGTCAATATTAATAAAAATCTTAAGGATGCAAGCAACAAGTTACAGTCATACAGTCCTAAGTGGGAAGAAATGGGTGATAGGAATGATGAGAAAAAAGTAGTAGTAATAGTAGTGCAGACTTAGTAAATAGTTTGATATGCTCTGTCCTACACATTGGGAAGAAGAATCTGAACTCCAAATACGAACTGAATAATCAAATTATCACAGATAATCCCCACTCGGTTAAAGACCTTGGTATACTAATAACAAAAGATTTAAGTGCCAAAGCCCACTTCAACAATATAGCCAAGAAGGCTTCAAGAGTTGTAAACCTAATCCTACCTAGCTTCTGCTCTGGCAATCTCACACTACTTACCAGAGCTTACAAAACTTTTGCCAGACCCATCCTCGAATACAGCTCATCTGTTTGGAACCCATATCACATCTCAGACATTAACACCCTTGAAAATGTCCAAAGATACTTCACCAGAAGAGCCCTTCACTCTTCCACTCAAAATAGAATACCTATGAGACTAGACTTTCAATCCTGGGCCTAGAAAGTTTAGAACTAAGACGCCTTAAACAAGATCTAAGTATTGCCCACAAGATCATATGCTGCAACGTCCTGCCTGTCTGCGACTACTTTAGCTTCAACCACAACAACACAAGAGCACACAACAGATTTAAACTTAATATTAACCGCTCCAAACTTGACTGTAAAAAATATGACTTCAGTAACCGAGAAGTGTGGAACTCATTACCGGACTTCATAGTGTCATCCCCAAACCCCCAACACTTTACCTTTAGATTATCTACGGTTGACCTATCCAGATTCCTAAGAGGTCAGTAAGGGACGAGTACAAGTGCACTAGAGTGCCTTCCGTCCCCTGTCCTATTGCCTCTCCTATATCTCCTATGCCTTTCTTCTATTCCTATATCTCTTCTTCAATTCTTTCCTTGATATGTTCTATTACTATATCTTCTTTTCTATTATTTCTTAGATATATTTTACTATGAGTATCTCCTCTATAACCTTCATCATGTATTTTACTATGTGTATACAGATATATACCCACTAACAACACAAGAGCACACAACAGATTTAAACTTAATATTAACCGCTCCAAACTTGACTGTAAAAAATATGACTTCAGTAACCGAGAAGTGTGGAACTCATTACCGGACTTCATAGTGTCATCCCCAAACCCCCAACACTTTACTCTTAGATTATCTACGGTTGACCTATCCAGATTCCTAAGAGGTCAGTAAGGGGCGAGTACAAGTGCACTAGAGTGCCTTCCATCCCCTGTCCTATTGCCTCTCCTATATCTCCTATACCTTTCTTCTATTCCTATATCTCTTCTTCTATTCTTTCCTTGATATGTTCTATTACTATATCTTCTTTTCTATTATTTCTTAGATATATTTTACTATGAGTATCTCCTCTATAACCTTCATCATGTATTTTACTATGTGTATACAGACATATACCCACTAACAACACAAGAGCACACAACAGATTTAAACTTAATATTAACCGCTCCAAACTTGACTGTAAAAAATATGACTTCAGTAACCGAGAAGTGTGGAACTCATTACCGGACTTCATAGTGTCATCCCCAAACCCCCAACACTTTACTCTTAGATTATCTATGGTTGACCTATCCAGATTCCTAAGAGGTCAGTAAGGGGCGAGTACAAGTGCACTAGAGTGCCTTCCATCCCCTGTCCTATTGCCTCTCCTATATCTCCTATACCTTTCTTCTATTCCTATATCTCTTCTTCTATTCTTTCCTTGATATGTTCTATTACTATATCTTCTTTTCTATTATTTCTTAGATATATTTTACTATGAGTATCTCCTCTATAACCTTCATCATGTATTTTACTATGTGTATATAGATATATACCCACTAAAATCCTCATTGTGTATTGGACAAAATAAATAAATAAAAATAAATAAAGGGTTGAGAGAATTATTTGTTTAGCAGAGTGGTGGTGTTTGGGAAACAAAACTGTTCTTGTGTCTAGTTGTCTTTGTGTGCAGTGCTTTGTAGTGATGCCCTGAGGGTAGGAGTTAAAACAGTCTATGTCCAGGATGTGAGGGGCCAGTAAATATTTTCACAGCCCTCTTTTTGACTGTTCTCAGGTCCTCAATGGAAAGCAGGTTGGCAGCAATTATTTTTTCTGCAGTTCTGATTATCCTCTGAAGTCTGTGACAGTCTTGTTAGGTTGCAGAACCAAACCAGACAATTATAGAGGTGCAAATGACAGACTCAATTATTACTCTCCTTATTCCTCTCATTTATTTTTATCCTGCCTTGATTATTATTATTTATAAACACAAGGCAGTAAACATACCTAATACTTCTTTCTCCTCCTAATTTCCCTACAACAACTATCTTGGGGTGTGGCGGTGGCTTGGGATGAGCAAGAGAACTGGCTTTCATGACTAAGACAGAATTTGAACTCAGAGCTTCATGCTTTCTTTGCCTGATGCCTTAACCCCTAGACCAAATTGGCTCTCATATACTAACAACCAGATTAGTTAAAAATATAGGATGAAATATCGTTGAATATATTTTTAAGAAAAGAAACAGAGGATTGCAAACAGCTGAGGTAAACATCTTCCTCTGTTTGACATCATCGGGGACCAGGCATGGAGATAGGATCTCACCACAGACTCTGTATATTTTTATTTGCTGTTGCTACAATTTGAGCTCAATGGACTCCAAATCAGTCATTTCTTCAGAAATGTGGACTCATCTGCTGGGGAATGAATATCTAGGCAGGAGGTATCATTTCAGCTTCCTTGAAAAGCCCCATTGCTGGCCAATGTTAAAAGGAATCACTAAATAGTAAGAATATGTGACTTTTCTTGTATTGCTGTGTTGGTCTTTTACTGTGTTTACTCTTAGCCCATTACGTAAATGCTGAATGACTTGTTTCCTATTTTCTTTCCAAGCTCTTGTAAATGTGTGTCATATTTAGACAGTAAACTAGAGACCTTTTTTCTGCATTATTATCTGGGAGCCTTTCAGGCTGAGAGAAACCTGTACACTTTAAATAAAAAGAAAAGCACCATCTTGATGGGTTACTGAGTTTATAACCAGATTTATTTTCAAAGGGATTTGGCTCATTGGATGGAATCTCTGCTACAGTCTGGAGAATTCAGGAGTGCAAATAGGAAAATGAAGTGGCCATCCCCTCTGTCAGCCATAGACTGAGCATCAACAAGCAAAATTCTCTCTCAGTGTAGTACAAGTAGTCCTTGACTTACAATGGAGCCCTAAATTTGTATGCCGCTCAGAGTCTTCGGAGAGGGGCGGCATACAAATCTAATAAATGATAATGATAATGATAATGATGATAATGATAATGATGATAATGATAATTATCATTAGATAATGATAATGATAATGATAATGATAAAAAGTGGTCGAAAATGAGCAAGCAAAACTATTGTGGGACTTCCGACTTCCGACTGACCGAATTCTGAAGCATAACACATCAGACATCCTGATTGTGGAGAAAAAGAAAGTATGGATCATCAACATCACAATCCCAGGAGACAGCAGAATTGAGGAGAAGCAGCTAGAGAAATTAGTGAAATACGAAGATCTAAAAAACGAGCTGCAACGATTCTGGCATAAGCCAGTGAAAGTGGTCCCAGTGGTACTTGGCACGCTGGGCGCAGTAAAATCAAGCTGTGATCGCTCCTTGAGTGGAGGAAAAATGGGATGCAGTTAAACGGGAAAAGTAAACGAAGAAGCTGATTCCTTAAAGACCCAGCCAACACCATTTTTTCAATTGTTGGTATACCACTGAAGTGACTAGTTGGTTGTCACCAACGTTTAACCATTGGAAGGGGTCCGGGGAGCGAAAGGATTAGCCCTGAATACACAGGGAAGAAACTAGTGGCGGTTTGTTTTAATGTTTTAGGCAACTTCGTCTCTTTCGTCGTCGTCGTCGTTCCCACTTTGGTACCCAAAAGGACGAGCAAAGGAGAAAAAAAAAAGTTAAGTGCAACCGCGGCTGTTTCATGCGAGAACTTCACCACCCAGCGACCAAGATCCAAAGAGACCGGGATTTAAGGGAAAATGAGACCCTGGAAAGGAGAGGGGAGAAGGAGGAGACTCAGCTGAGGCCGGAGAGAGCAGGGCCGGGAGAAAGGATTACTTTCCACAGATGCGTCGCTTCTTCTTAGCCTGAGGAGGAGCGGCCAGCCTTGTTACAAAAAGTTTTTTAATTTTTTTTATTTTTGGTTTTCCCTCTGGAAGAAGCCTTGCGGGCGGGAGCTGGGCCTCGTCCTCTGCCACTTTGGCGGGAAAAAGAACTTCGCAGGCGCCTGAGACTCCAGCCAGCCTTAAAGCGAAATCCGCCGGGGGGGCCATTGGGAGAGAGGTGGGACTTTAAGGGGCTCTTCTCCCCGCCCCCCCCCCCCTTTGCCCTCTTCTCTCCCCGTTCTCCGGTGACGTTGCGATCTCCTCCCTCTGGCGGAGCTCAGGCGCCCTGCGATCGGCGCGGCCCGGGCGGCTTCCATCCATCCGTCCATCCATCCGGCTGTCTGTCCCTCCGGCCAATCTAGCCGGGTCGAGCATCCGTCGCGGACCGGCCGAGTAGAAGTTTGCCCGAAGCGAGGGGTAGAGTAGCGATCGTCCTTTCACTCCGGTGGCTCAGCCTTCTTGCCGCCGTGGAGTGAGAAAGGCTGCGCCGGGAGCAGGCTGTGAAAGAGGGAAGGTAAGAAGACGCGGCCGTTCCTTCCACCGTCCACCCACGGGCGGACCGTTACCAGAAGTCTTTTTCTTGGCCCAGACTTGTCCCATACTCAGCAATGGGGCGGGTGGGGGAGTTCGTAAGATGGGGGAGGCAAAGGAGACTTGCAATTGGCCAGGGACTCCCCCCCCCCCCCCCAATTACCAACTGAGTAGATTGCGAATCTATTCCGAAGTTAGAAAATAGTTGTTATAACCAGCGCTCCAGACACTGGAGTTACAATCCTGTGCAGTCCAAAGTATTTCCAGACTCAAAACACTGTCGGACTGATTCCTATCATGTGAGTTGGACTACAGTTCCCATAACACCCAGATCGGTGTGGCCAAAAAAAAGAAGCCAATCTTGGCAAACATGTTTTGAGACCTGCGGAGTAGCTTCCCTGTGTTACTGGCCTGCGTCTTTATTTCTAAGCGCATAGAATTTAATCGACTATTTGGATTTAGAAAGAATGCCTCTGATGGCTTTCTGGATTCTTCACTGGGATCTCCAGCGAAGTACAAAGCCCAAAAAACAAGGCTAGTAATTTAGGGAAAAGTTTGGAAAAGTTGAAGTGGAAAGGTTAATGTGGTTTTTTTGGAAGTGAAATTGTCCCTAAGGACATCCCTGCTGTGTGAGTTTTGCAGACTTTCTCCCTGCGGCAGACGTTTAGGAACATTATTCTTTGAACACTGATTCAAGAAATAAGTGTCATTGAGTAACTATGACTCAGGCCTCTAGTAAATATATACTTAGATGGAAGCTAAGCATATGAATAGCCTTGCCTTATTTTTGTTATGTGTAAAGTTTATTAAAATGGGATTGACCACAAAAATAAACTGAAATTGTATAGAACCAGGACAGTGGGAAAAAAACCTCCACTGAACTCACTTTTAATTAACTTTTGTGCCCTCTAAATTGTTTTATAAATGGTTCTGAATGTACTATAGTTGTATTTTAGACGAATTCACACAGCCAATTCCTACACATGGGTCCTTGAAAATGACTGTTGATAAGAGGGTAATATTTACAATGTACAGAAACAGATAATATATTTTTAAAAATCTGATATCAATATGATTTTAAGCTGTTATGGAAATAGCCAACATCTACAATGTACTTAGAGCTCATCCCCTTGTCCTGAATAGTTTGCTATCCTAGTTTTGGAATTATCAGGTACAAAATTAGAAATACTATAGCTTAAAAATGTAGCAATCCATTACTATCATCCTTTACGAAACACAATTTATCCAATGAAAGCAGATAAATCTGCCTAAGTTAAACTGAAGAGAAAGTTAAGACTACAATCTTTATTGGGGAATAAAGTGCATTAAATTAAAGAATTGTGCTTTCTTTCTTTTTTTAAAGCAGGGTCAGTGGGCAATATTTTGATATCTAAACTCTGCTATCAATATATTCTTCAATGCAGTACATAATTTCACATCATGGGATATAAAGTTTGGAAATGACATTAGAAATAATTTGGTCCAACCCCTTGCCCAATGCCGGAATCATCCTACAGCATCCCAAAAGGCAGCCTTCTAGCCTGTATTTAAACATCTTTAGTGAATAGAGATCCACATCTAAGGCAGTCTCTTCCACTTTTGAACAGCTTTTACTGTGAGGAATCTTTTCGTAATGTCCAATCAAAATCAGTTTCCTTGTAATTTAATCCCATCAATTCTTGCTTCTGGATCAGTTTCTGCCCTGTCTTTTATACCAGTGATTTTCAACCTTTTTTGAGCCGCGGCACATTTTTTACATTTACGAAACCCTGGGGCACATTGAGCCGGGGGGGGCGGGGGGGGCTAAAAAAAGTTTGGACAAAAAAATTCTCTATCTTCCTCCCCTTCGCTCTATTTCTTTCTCCCTCCCTCTTTCTCTCCCTTCCTTCCTCTTTCTTTCTCCATCCTTCTTTCTTTCTCTTCCTCCCTTCCTCTTTTTGCTCTCTTTCTCTCTCCCTCCCTACCTCCCTCTGTCTTTCTCTCTCTCTCCTTCCCTCCCTCTCTTTCTCTCTCTTTCTCTCCCTCTTTCTTTCTCTTGTTCTCTCTCTCTCTCTCTCTCTCTTGCTTTCTTTCTCTCTTGTTCTCTTTCTCTCTTGCTTTCTTTCTCTCTTTCTTTCCCCCTTGCTCTCTTGCTTTCTTTCTCTCTTGTTCTCTTTCTCTCTTGCTTTCTCTCTCTCTTGCTTTCTTTCTCTCTTGTTCTCTTTCTCTCTTGCTTGCTTTCTTTCTCTCTTGTTCTCTTTCTCTCTTGCTTTCTTTCTCTCTTGCTTTCTTTCTCTCTTGTTCTCTTTCTCTCTTGCTTTCTTTCTCTCTTGCTTTCTTTCTCTCTTGTTCTCTTTCTCTCTTGCTTTCTTTCTCTCTTGTTCTCTTTCTCTCTTGCTTTCTTTCTCTCTTGTTCTCTTTCTCTCTTGCTTTCTTTCTCTCTTGCTTTCTTTCTCTCTTGCTTTCTTTCTCTCTTGTTCTCTTTCTCTCTTGCTTTCTTTCTCTCTTGCTTTCTCTCTCTCTTGCTTTCTTTCTCTCTGAGCTTCGCGGCACACCTGACCATGTCTCACGGCACACTAGTGTGCCACGGCACACTGGTTGAAAAACACTGTTTTATACAACCAATTAGTTTATTGAAGACGGCTATCATTTCCTTCCACAGGCTTTTCTTCTATAGGATCTAACCTACACTAGTGGCTCTAACTATAACATGTAAGTTATTTTCTGAGGTATCATCTTGGCTAGTAAAGGAAAATAGGTCCGTCCTTTCCCCCCTATTATTTAACATCTACATGAAGCCGTTGGGCAAGATCATCCATTGGCATGGGGTGAGGTATCACCAGTACGCTGACGATACCCAGTTATATATCTCCACCCCATGCCAATTTAGTGAAGCGGTGGATGTCATGTGCCAGTGCCTAGAGGCTGTGAGAGTCTGGATGGGGGCCAAAAGCTCAAGCTCAACCCAGACAAGACCGAGTGGCTGTGGGCATTTCCTCCTAAGGACTATTCACTCTGTGCAACCATCGTCCTGGGGGAAGAAACCTTAACCCCCTCAGATAGGGTCTGCAACTTGGGTGTCCTCCTGGATCCACAGCTGAACCTTGAACATCATCTCTCGGCTGTGGCCAGGTACTACTCATTGAGTAGTACTGTATATTGCAGTATAGAATTGTGGGAATTCTACAATTCTACAAAAGAAGGACTCCCGTGACAAAGACTTGCACAAATAAAGCTTCTATTACTTATTTTAAACTTATTCCTAACAATCTTGAGCCCTTGAGCTTATCTTTGATGGATCTTTGCAGTCTGCTTGCTAAACAACTTTGCTTCACAGGAAGATAAATAAAATTTGTTTAAGACCCAAGTACCACACAACGGGTGAGCTCTCATTCCTACCCCTGCTCCTGCCCACCTAGCAGTTAGAACAATGCAAATGCGAGTAGTATCACTTCATTGGGAAGGTATCACTTCATTGGGAAGGTAACCATGTACCTTGGCATACAGTCATTCCAGCCATATATGGAAATATCTTCAGACAACACTGACTTCCTCGGCTAAGAAAGAGATGAACATTGCCCCCTTAAAATCAGACATGACCAGAGAAGAAATCTATCTCTTTATATAGAGTTATAAATCCAAGTATAGAAATATGTAGTGGATTTATTGGGAATTATGCCTGAGTATAGTGCATAGATATGGGTTATACATTACATTTGGATGAGATATAAATTTCCTCTGAAAAATAATGCTCCATCTATTGGCTCCATACGTATAAGCATATACATATGACAAATGAATTAGTACCTTTTCAATTGGGAAGTCAGCAAAAGAAATGAAAATGCAATTTTTTTAAAAAAAAGAACAGTGTTCTTTTACTTTAAAAAAAATTGAGCTACTGCATAGAGTGGAAAAGGATCAAAATTAAATAAAACTATTACAGGGTCAGCGTAGTTTATATACTTCATTTATATAATATACACTGCTCAAAAAAATAAAGGGAACACTTAAACAACACAATATAACTTCAAGTAAATCAAACCTCTCTGAAATCAAACTGTCCACTTAGGAAGCAACACTGATTGACAATCAATTTCACATGCTGTTGTGCACATTCAACTTTGTACAGAACAAAGTATTCAATGAGAATATTTCATTCATTCAGATCTAGGATGTGTTATTTGAGTGTTCCAACCAAGGATTACTTTTGCTATATTGAATTTAATTCAAGGGAAACATGTCTTAAACATCTGCTTTGCCAGTGAAGGAATATTTACATTCCAAAAACTTATCACCACATAGCATTCCCACATTATCAGCTAAATCAAATTTCTCAGGCTCTAATACTTTTTTTGTTACTTTTCCCAAGCTTATCTACTATAAAAGAGAAGGGAACCCAATAATATTGTTGCTGCTTTCATATTTTTTCTGCCTTTTCTCCCCCTCCATGGCAATGATGCCATTCATCCTGCTTAGAGTTCAAGATATACTTGCCAAAGCTCCATATCTTTATTTTAAACTTCTGTTCTCCCTTGTAATTTGCAGTGTGATACAAAAGAATTCAATTGTGTTTTAAGTCCTGAATATAAGACCTGGCACCCTTTTATCTACTCCACTTTTTCCTCTGCCCACCAATCAGTTGGTATTTAAATCCTTTGTGGTCTTGTGTGCATTTTTCTCCTTTTTGGCATTACTGAAATCTGCAATGAAACTAACCAAGTGCTTGAATGCTGAAATCTTGCACATGAAATCATTCACTGGTATAAATATGAGATCTACCCTGTTCTCCCCTGTGCATTGGTGAAAGAAGCCTATGGTTGATTGCATCATGATAGTAATTTTTATAGCAAAAGTCTATACTAGTCTACAGAGAGGGGCGGCATACAAATCTAATAAATTAAATTAAATTAAATTAAATTCTATTCTGCTATAATATTAGGTAAATTTGACAATCATTATCTGGATATAACAGCAGTTTGGCAGTTCAAGTCCCACCAGCTCAAGGTTGACTCCAATGTAAGTAAAATTAGGGTCCAGATTTGGGGGGCAATATGCTGACTCTGTAAAACCACTTAGAAAGGGTTGTAAAAGCCCTGTGAAGCTTTTCATAAGTCTAAGTGCAATTGCTAAGTGCTATAAAATATCAGGAGTAATAAAATATGTAGCAAACGATGTCAGCACAGCTATTGGTGCTGCTATGTGAATGGGCAGGATATGAAGATTAAGGTCTGTGTAACAATTGTAACCATACTCATGACCAGCGATAGTAGAGCCTGCCCCATAAACACCGTAGAAAATAAAAAGTGATACAGTGGTACCTCTACCTAAGAACACCTCTACTTAAGAACTTTTCTAGATAAGAACCGGGTGTTCCAAGATTTTTTTGCCTCTTCTTAAGAACCGTTTTCTACTTAAGAACCCGAGCCCGGAAAAAATTCCCAGGAAATTTGAGAGTGGCACGAAGGCCCGGCCAGTTTCCTGCCATTCCCCCTTTAATCCTGGCCATCTCAGACTTTTCTGGACTGCCAGAGGAGCCTTTCGGTGGTGCTTAAGGAGGTTTTGGCAGTCCAGAGCGAACAAAGTATTCTCTTGCCTCCCGGAGCGTCTAGGTGTGGAAAGGCAAAAGGAGGCACTTTGCCCTGGCATCAGCTAAAGCAAGGAATCACTACAGTGAAGGAAAGGTGCCAGCTACAAAGCAAGCGAGAGGAGAGGGGAACCCGTCAGCATGGGAAGGAAGAGGAAGCAGTTAGTAGCAGCAGCAGCAGCAGTTGCCTTTCGGTCAAAGGAGTGGGAGGTTCCCCCCCTCTCACCCGCCTGGATTTCTCTTTCTGGCACAGTGTATGGGAGGCAACCTCATGCCGGGTTTTGGGAGGCGCGTGCTCCTCCTCGCCACCTCAGAGTTCTTCTTTTTTTTTTAAGCCTTAAAGTTTTGGATTTTTTGGATTCCCCTCACCTCACCTTCTTCCTTCGGCAATGACTGTCCTCCTCCTCTTCTTCCTCCTCCTCCTCCCACCCAAATTCTGAGCTTTTATTTCTTTCCTAATGGGTTTGCACTCATTATTTGCTTTTAGATTGATTCCTATGGGAAAAATTGCTTCTTCTTACAAACTTTTCTACTTAAGAACCTGGTCACGGAACGAATTAAGTTCTTAGTACCACTGTACAGGTAATCCACAATTTTCAAAGTTAGCAACTCTGTGATTTACTTAACAACCACAGTTATTCACTTTGCAACTGTGGTAAAAGGTCATAAAATCAGGTACTAATTTAATCGCCTTGCTTAGCAATCCCACTTACAGTCATACGTTGACTACCTGTATAGCAATGTTGGACATTCATACCTCATGGATCATAACATTTCCCTTAGTCATCTCTAACAGTATGGTATGTCAATAATGCTTTAACAGTATTACCAGTCAGTAAAATGTAGCAGCAAATATTATTCAAATTGTCACATTAATTCTCCTTGCACAAATTGCCTCTATGGTATCCTGGGTATAAGGCTTTTATTTGAAAGCCAGAGTGGTCTGGAAAATGGATTACAATCCTGTTCTGCAGATTATTCCTCCATGGAAAAAAAAAAAGGTCCATAAATCTGCAGACTGAAAGACTGAAGCTAAGCAGCAATATTAAACTATCTAGTAGCTCAGTGAAAAAGGAAACTTAAGAGGAAACAGGAAATGACTGTTTGAAGCCATCTGGGGGAAAAGAAGATGTGTGGCTTCCAGAAGGCAAACATTTGGGTTTAAGTCAAGTTAAACAAAACAAAATATTAGATGGCTAATATGATTTAATCACACTGGCACAAGTAGGAGATGGGACTCTACAAATGTTCCCGGAATCAGACCCATTACATGTCCTCTTTACCTCCTACCTTGCTTGCTCTCTTCTCTATGAGTGCAGCAACATATTGTATGTACTGAATAGAGAATTAGTTCATTGGTGAGATCTATAATTCTTCCCAAGAATTCAATATGGTGTTGATTAATTATATACCATAAAGTCAATTTTTACTAGAGGACACATAGATTCTGGGGAGGCGAAGTGTCCCCGTTTCCAGAAATCCTAGATTCGGCGGTGTTCGTGGCGGAGGCGAGCTGTTTGGCCATGAACACGCCTGGAGTCGGGTTGGCGGAGACACGGAGGAATGGCGGCCGCTATTTACAACTGAGCCGCGCTGCCGAGAGTGAGTCGGGTGAGTCGGAGAAGGGAAGAGTGGAGGACCGTGACGGCCAGGGAGAGGGAGAGGGAGCAAACCAAGAAACAACTGGCTTGGACGTCCCAGACTCTGGGGGAAGCCTTTTTTGGAGGAGGTCTCCTGAAGCTGATGGTCCCCTGGAGGGGTCTCGAGTGTGCAAGGAAGGACAGCTGACGGGAGGAGAGAGCGTGCACCGAGAGGAAAGGAGAGAGGGGAGAAAGAGGGGCGACGTCTGAAATTGCCCTCCCCCCACTGCATGGACCCGAGACGCCAAGGAGCTGTATGGTGGGAGCACCCAGCGCCGGAGGGACTATGGAGGAATGAACTAGTGGGAGGAAGGAGAGGAAAGAAAGAGGAAGGAGGAAAGAGGAACTGAGACTGAGGCAGTGCCTGAAGCTCGCCCCACTGAGCCCACATGGAGTTTCTATTAAGACCTCATAAGACTGCAGAGGGTCTGGAGACCTGGAAGCATTGTAAGAGCAGAGGAGAGGAAGTGACTGAGAACCCAGAGAAAGACCTGAGAGTGCCAGCCAGTGGCAGTGGCTGGCACCAAAAAACTTAACAACAATATGCCAAGATTTCTCCCTCAACAACATTTTCCCCTGATCAATTCTTTTTCCCCCCAGAACTCACCTTTAAGAACTGGTGTCAGTATCGCTGGCTTGATGGATAGTTGATTTTTAATAATTTCCTATATTTTTAGCACTTTAGAACTTTGCACTTTACCAACTTTAATTAATAGCTAAGCTCTGATTTTATATTATATATTATTAACTATTAATCTATGAACTTTTTATTCCTATTTTATATTGTGATATATATTATTAGTATTTTAATTATTATTAATTTAATTCATTTTAATATCACTAGGGGGTTTTGTAATTAATGGATGATTGGGGTAAATATGGGACGAATGATTGATATGAATGTAATGGTTGGGGCGGGTGGGATTATGGTATGAATGTGATAAATGGAAGCAGTATGAATGATAGACTTGGCCCACCTGACGCCGGAGAGGCGGGAGGGGAGGGGGCACTAATCTCTGGGGTGACAGAGGGTCAGAATATTCCTGTGTTGCTGGGGAGAGGCAGATATGGCGGGGGCCGCGGAGTTAGCCGTTCCAGGGGAATGAGGGACCGTTGCTTAATAACAATCCCTTGTTCTGGCTCCGTGAGCCCAATCTTGGGTACTGGTGATGAGTGTAACTCTGGCCCTGGGTTCAGGTTGCTGCTGCTTAATGCCAGGTCGGTGGTAAATAAAGCTCTCCTCATCCGGGATCTGATCCTGGATGAGGAGGCCAACCTGGCATGTATTACTGAAACCTGGCTGGGCCCAGAGGGAGGTGTTCCTCTCTCTGAAATCTGCCCAGCTGGGTTTCAGATATGGCATCAACCTCGACCCCAGGGAAGGGGGGGAGGAGTGGCTATTATAGCCAGGGAGAGCCTTTGCCTACGTGGACTCATTGCTCCGGAAATTGCGGGTTGCGAGTCACTCTTGATGAAGTTGGACTTAGGGGTTCAGGTGGGCTTATTTCTCACGTACCTGCCTCCCAGCTGCGTGTCAAAAGCCCTGCCTGTGCTACTCGAGGAGGTAGCCGGGTTGGCGGTGGAGTTCCCCAGACTTATTGTCTTGGGGGACTTCAACCTGCCGTCACTCGGCGAAACCTCTGGGTTGGCACAGGAGTTCATGGCCACCATGACAGCCATGGACCTGACTCAAGTAGTACAGGGTCCGACTCATGAGGGGGGGCACGCACCCGACATGGTATTCCTTTCCGAGCAATTGAGTAATGGTCTGAGACTAAGGGGCTTAGAAGCAGTGCCTTTGTCATGGTCAGACCATTTTCTACTACGGCTTGACTTCCTGGCTCCAATCCTTCCCCGCAGGGAGGCGGAACCAATTAAGATGTTCCGCCCCAGACGCCTGATGGACCCAGAGGGCTTTCAGACGGCGCTTGGGGTTATCCCAGAGGCACTTGTCCACAGTTCGGCAGAGTCTCTTGCGAAAGCCTGGAACGAGGCTGCAGCAGAGGCTCTTGACCGGATTGCGCCTTTGCGACCTCTCCGTGGCGCTAGACCCCGTAGAGCTCCATGGTTCAACGAGGAGCTCCGGGAGTTGAAACGCCAGAAGAGACGTCTAGAGAAGCGATGGAGGAAGAGTAGGTCTGAATCTGATCGAACACTTGTAAGAGCTTTTATTAAGACTTACAAAGTGGCGCTCAAGGCGGCAAGATGCGCGTACCATGCCGCCTTGATTGCATCAGCGGAATCCCGCCCGGCCGCTCTGTTTAGGGTGACCCGCTCCCTTCTTAATCAGGGGGGAGTTGGGGAGCCCTTGCAGAGTAGTGCCGAGGACTTTAACACGTTTTTCGCTGATAAAGTCGCTCGGATTCGGGCCGACCTCGACTCCAATTGTAAAACAGAGTCGACTGACAACGAGTCAGTCGAGGTGACTGGGGCACGTACTTGTCCACCTGTCTGGGAAGAGTTTGATCTGGTGACACCTGATGAAGTGGACAAGGCCATTGGAGCTGTGAGTTCCGCCACCTGTTTACTGGATCCGTGTCCCTCCTGGTTGGTTTCGGCCAGCAGGGAGGTGACACGGAGCTGGGCCCAGGATATTACCAACGCTTCCTTGGGGAGGGGAGTTTTTCCATCACTCTATAAAGAAGCGCTTGTGCGCCCCCTCCTCAAGAAGCCCTCCCTGGACCCAGCTGGGCGTCCTCCTCGATCCACAGCTCACATTAGAACAACATCTCTCAGCTGTGGCGAGGGGGGCGTTTGCCCAGGTTCGCCTGGTGCACCAGTTGCGGCCCTATCTGGACCGGGACTCATTGCTCACAGTCACTCATGCCCTCATCACCTCGAGGTTCGACTACTGTAATGCTCTCTACATGGGGCTACCTTTGAAAAGTGTTCGGAAACTTCAGATCGTGCAAAATGCAGCTGCGAGAGCAGTCATGGGCTTACCTAGGTATGCCCATGTTTCTCCATCACTCCGCAGTCTGCATTGGCTGCCGATCAGTTTCCGGTCACAATTCAAAGTGTTGGTTATGACCTTTAAAGCCCTTCATGGCACTGGACCAGAATATCTCCGAGACCGCCTCCTGCCGCACGAATCCCAGCGACCAATTAGGTCCCATAGAGTGGGCCTTCTCCGGGTCCCGTCAACTAAGCAATGTCGGTTGGCGGGCCCCAGGGGAAGAGCCTTCTCTGTGGCGGCACCGGCCCTCTGGAACCAACTCCCCCCGGAGATTAGAACTGCCCCTACTCTTCCTGCCTTCCGTAAACTTCTTAAAACCCACCTTTGCCGTCAGGCATGGGGGAATTGAAACATCTCCCCCTGGGCACGTTTAATTTATATATGGTATGCTTGTGTGTGTGTCTGTTAGTATATGGGTTTTTTTAAATCTTTAAAATTTTAAATTGTTTGATTACTTATGATTTGTTTTTACATGTTGTGAGCCGCCCCGAGTCTTCGGAGAGGGGCGGCATACAAATCCAAGTAATAAAATAAATAAATAAATAAATAAACTGTCTCCTAATGAGAGATACTTACTGGCACTGTTACTGAGTCCCTCCACCTTATTTCTTTCTTTCTTTCTTTCTTTCTTTCTTTCTTTCTTTCTTTCTTTCTTTCTTTCTCATCTCCCTTCCTTTCCTTTCCATATCTCTGCTATCAATATTTTCTAATATTTATAAACTTCTTAACTTTATATCTTATGATGCTTTACACATTCACTATGAAATTAGGTACTATATTGAAGAGTGTATGTGGTGTTCAGGGAGCCATAGCACCTCTGGGGTAGGGACATGTGTCCTTTTATGGCAGCTCATTTAGGGCAGCTTTTAGGGCAGCTCGTTCACATTTGGTCCCCCATCTGTCACTCAATTCTCACCTGTGGCTCCTAGTAGCTATAGCGTGCACAGCGGCCACACCCTGGGCAACGGCTTTGACAGGCTGGCCAAAGCAGGCTAAGAATAGCCAATAGGTCATAGGCGAGATAGGGACTTGTCTATCCTGAGCAGGTGAAGCAGACTGAGCCAATGACACCTACCAGAATAGGTCAGCTGTCATGAAGGTGGTCTCTGCAAGCGATGTGGTACACTAAGAAGATGCCCTGGTCAATCACTAGGAGAAGGGAAACTGACTGCAAACCTCCACTGCCTTGTGGCTATATCCATTATTGGAAAAGGCTTCAGGAGTTAAACCTTGAGGCAAAATCCGGAACTGGAGTCCCAGAAGCAGTTCGTAACAGTGTACAGCCATGTTCTGATAACTCCTGCGACTTAGCAGGAACCAATCATACTGGATTATTTCAGAGACGTGGAAAGGGGAGATTTGCTGCTCGGGTAACAGTCTATCCTCCATACTAACCTACCAGGTTTTATCTAACGTGGTCTGCATGCCTGAATTCATCCTAGCAAGGGAAGGGACATTAATGCCAGCAGGATCTTTCTCAGGACAGTTGCCATTACCTGTATTGGTGACACTAGGTCAATTAGTGGATCCACTGTATTTTGTGTTGCCACTAGGGTCTCTCTCAAGGCATCAAATCTTCTAATAATATCCATTTGCTCCAAATCTGTCAAGGTACCAAATGTTTTGGTCAGGCTTCCCTCCAATGGGTCCTCTGTATCTGGACCAACAACTCCCAAGGGCATAGTCGATAAATACACTTGTGATTGTCTGGGGTTGAATTGACTCTTTTATTCTTTAAAGTGACAGTGCTCTCTGGGCTTGTTTGGCTTAGGAGTGGTCTGAGTTCCTCTGAGTGGAACACAGGCTTTGGGAAAATTGAAAAATGACGGAGAAAGGGTCTCATTCTAAACAGCATACTAGAGATTGTGGGCTGCCTAAAGGTAAGTAAAATTCGCTTGCAATCTCTCCTGGGTGGGAGCCATTCAGCCTTCTCCAGATCAATCAGCCTCCTTTCACAAGGGAGTAACTGACTTAGGGATAGGATGATTGCTTTTTTTGTTCTCCAGCGTCCTCTGTTTATACTATTATTTGATATTTGTAGGGTGATTTGCTTGGGTTGTAAATAATAGTTGCAGTTCGAATGCCTCCCTTCCTTGTCTGTGTGACCTCTAAGCGCCTTCTTCTCACCCTTAGCCACCTCCATGGTCTGCAGTCACTGCTCATCAAGTTGATTTTCAATGAACTTCACGAGGGCCTCTTTTAACGAATCAACCTTTGCTTTAACCGTGGTCAGCAGCTCAAAGATAGAGAATACGGTTTGTGCTGTTAGCAGGCTTTGTCTTGATAAGAAGTCAATTATACTCTTATTATTCAAGTTTGTCAAGTTTGGCTTCTCGGCCTTTTGGCTAAGATCAAGTGTAGTAGATAGCTCAGTAAAAAGTATATTTTGTAATAGGAAAAGAAAGAAAAACACTGGTAGAAGATTATAAGAAGGCAACATACAGAAGGCAGAGATATCTAGATTTCATAACAGAATTTCAGAGTGTTTAAACATTAAAGACATCATTCCCTCCAATAAACTTTGCCACCCTGTGGGACCAATGAAAAGTGCCTTTTCTGTCACAGCCCCCACCTCCTGGAACAACATCCCTCCCCACAGATAAGGACAACACCCTTTTTCCTAAGCTTCCAGAAAACTTTGAAAATCTGGCTTTGGTCCCAGACCAGGGATTGATGTTCATGTTCCTTGCCCTCTTTTTTTATTAATGTTGTTGTTTATTAGATCATATTTGTTTATATTGCCTATTTGATTTAATGTTTCTATGTTTTTCTGTAGTTATTATGCCACCCAGAATCAAGTGGAGTTGGACATAGGGGGCCTAAGGGGCGTACATAAGGGAACTAGAGTGCCTTCCGTCCCCTGTCCTGTAGTCTCTCCTATATCTCATATTTCTTCTCTACTATAGCCTCTATATTATTATTTATTATTTATTTGTAGATTTGTATGCCGCCCCTCTCCGCAGACTTCATTGTGTATTATTGTGTATTGGACAAAATAAATAAATTTTTAAAAAATACAATAAATTTAAATAAAATAAATAAGTCATAGCTGAGCTATAGGGACCAAAACAGTAATGTTCAAAGTGAACTGGATCATTTTTAGGGAAGTTGAGCGGGATAAAATGGGAGTCAGGAGACAACATTCACTATTGGGAATCAAATGAATTTATGCTCTAACCTTGCTTGCTTATGTTCTCCATTAAGCCCTGATAGTTTTCCCAGAATTATCTGTTGCCACTATTGCATCTAAAGAGAAGAAACTACATTGCAGCTTTATTAATGGTGCCTACTTGTTAAATTCCAAACATTGGAGCTTTTTGTACAAAGAAAAAAAGTAACATTTTCCTACCTTCTTTTACTGATGTGATGTCTTCTTATCTGAATATGGGAGGTGATATTATGGAGCAATACTACTCAGGGAAATGGGTAGTTCAAAAAATATGAAATATAAATAAATCACCACCACTTCTTGCAAAATATTTTCTAATTTTATTTCTGGAATACACAGTAGACAAGGCAGTATTATCTATTATTATCAGATACACAATAAAAGACTTGGAAGGGACTTTGGAGATCTTCTGATCCAATCCATTGTTCAAGCGGGAGACCCTCTCTCTTTCTGGACAAATGGCTGTCCAGTACCTGTTAAAAACCTCCAATGACGGGAATGTCCACAACTTCTGGAGGTAAGCCATTCCACTGGTAATTGTTCTTAGGATATTTATCATAAGTTCTAGGTTGGATCTCTCCTTGATAAGTTTCTATCTATTATTTCTTGTCTTGCCTTCAGATGCTTTGAAAATTAGATTGACTATTTTTTTCTCTCTCTTTTCTGTCTCTCACATATTGGAAAACTGCTATCATGTCACCCCTAGTCCTTCTCTTCCTTAGACTAGAAACACCCAGTTCCTGCAACTATTCATCATTTGTTTTAGCCTCCAGCTCTCTAAACATCTTTGGTGCTCTTCTCTGTACCCTTTCTAGAATCTCAATATCTTTTTTGTGCCCTGGTGACCAAAACTGGAAGCAAAATTCCACGAATGGTCTTACCAAAACAGTGCTAACACTTTTTAGCATTAGCATTATCATTTAGATTTATATACCACTTCACAGTGCTTTACAGCCCTCTCTGAGCGGTTTTACAGAGGGTAAGCATATTGCCCCCAACAACCTGGGTCCTCATTTTACTGACCTTGGAAGGTGAAAGGCTGAGTCAATCTTGAACCTACTGAGATTCGATCTGCCAAACTGCTGGTAGCTGGTGATCAGCAGAAGTAGCTTGCAGTACTGCATTCTAACCACTGCACCACCAAGGCACTTGACGTGATCTTGATACTATCTTCATGTGATCTTGATACTACCCTGCTATTGATGCGACCTAGGACTGCATTGTGCTTTTTTTTTTTGGCAGCCACAGTACATTTCTGGCACATATTTAAGTGGTTGTCCACTTAATTATAGCTATAGCAAAAGCACTAAGATTTGTATACTACCCCATAATGCTGTACATCAATTTCTGTGTGGTTTATGGTGTCAGCATATTGCCCCCAGCAATCTGGGCTCTCCTATTATCAACCGCAGAATGATGGAAGGCTAGTCAACCTTGAGGTCCTGTCAGGCTCAAACTCCAGACTGTGGACAGAGTTTGCTACAATGTTGCTTCTAGCCACTGTGGCATTATTATATATCTCTGATATGCTTATTTGCATTTGCATGATTATTTCTATGGGAAGTGGAGCTGAAGAAGAACAAGAACAAGTATCACATTCTTAAAGGCATCTGCCTCTAAATGAGTATTATAGTCTTTCAACAGCAATAAAATTGAAGCTACCGGAAAATATTAATGTTGAAGGACTGATGCAAAATAACTCTGAGATATTAGGGGAAGTATTATAAGCCATTCATTTATTGAGTTATCTAATGTGTGTTAGTATAAAGTTGTAGTCTCTCCTGTCCATCTGTTGCCAGTGATATAGCTGGAGGTACCATGTATGGTGATGCATATACAGCATGTTTTCAGATATAATGGTGAGGTCTAATAGTAAGTAGAGTTGATAATGACAACATTTACTGAGAATTGGTGAACAGAAAGACAGGAAGAGAATACCGGTAATTATCTGGCTTTTTTCATTGGCCCAGGCTTTTCGCTGATTGGAATACAATTAACCCATAAACCAGGGTAGCATCCTAGCTAATTTAGGTTTGTTACTGTTTAGGTTTGTTACTGCCCCCAGTTCTGTACTATTCCAATAACATATTAAGACAATAACAGATTTTGATAATATACAAAATCCTGCTTTGTCCGTTTATGGCTGTCAAAACTCCATTAGAGCAAGATCATTGGCTCTGGTGATCTTTATTCAAAATTAGACTCTTCGGCATATTCTTTCAAAAAGCAGTAGAGTGTAATATTTCTCAGCTTGTGAACTAATGATATTTAGAGAATTTACACCTACTAATATCAATGTTATAAATAGAAAACCTGCAAATTATGTGGCTAAGAAGGTCTGTTCAGTTGTTGAAAATAATAATCAAATATCAAAGATGAATATTGAGGGAATATTAATATATTCTTTAGTGTTGTTTTCATATACCAATGTGGTCAAAAGTATTGATACTCTTTGATTTCCCAAAGAATCCCAATTTCTTGTGAAATAAGTTGAAACAGAAACAATCATATGGCATCCAAAGTTCTTTATTCCACAATCCACAGTGCGCATATTTTGCTTTTAATATGTGACTTAACATATTCTCAAGTCAACTGCAACTAATTTCATGGCAAATTGAGATTATTTTTTGGGGGGAAAAGTGATGTGGTACCAATATGTTTGACCTTCCTCTCTATATGGTCTGCTGAATAATTGACCTTTTATGGGAGGAAATTATTTCCCCCCCCCAAATTGACATCAACAGTACAAAAAGCTGCTGATATGGTTTTTAATAATCATATTTCACCTGTGAACACTATGCAGGTTGAAATAATTGAACTAGGCAGACTACCTGGCTACAGTCTTTCTCTCAGAACTAAATAACATAGTAACTGGGGATTCAGATACTTTTCCTACCAAAGTGCTGAGTACAAAACACTTCTGTGTTTCTTTACAGAGATTCTTTAATTCATTTGTTTAGTCTAATGCATGTAAAATTGTTTTTGAAAAAGTAGAAATGTCAAGAAACTGTGTGTATGTTTGAGATTATATGTATGCAAAAGGGGAGGATAATTTTTGCCTCTTATTTGGTTTTGATTGCCTGAATATCCTTGTAAAGTATATCATTGCGAAGAAAATATTTTCACCTGATTCTAAAAACAATAGCAGTGCTCTTTTCAAGACTGTGGCAAATGGTTCTGGCAGGATCTTATGATCTGCCCCGTGAATGTATTATTCAGCAGGCTAATTCTTAGACTTCTTTTTTTAGACTGTTTATCGTTTCATTGTAGTTCACTGGTCAATAATGTAATTGGTTTTTGCTGTAAAAGAGGAGAGTCAGTAATTGCAGGAGTGATTTAAGGTTAGAAGTACTCATAAACAGTTTTTCTATGTGTTAAATACTGTAGATGGAAACTGATGGACAATGATTAGCATTACACATTGGAGAAACTCAAATTAAGAGTTTGAAAGATAAGCTTTATGCAGGAAATAACATGGTGATACCAAAGTAGTGATGATCCTAAGATAGGGGTAGTAAAGAGAAGAAGGAAGTTCTTAAACCGCACAGATCAGAATCAATTGAATTGAGGAAAGAAAAAAATGATGAAAGACTCAGAAAATCAGAGAAATGCTACAACAGACACGCAAAAGTAAGCCTTTTAAATAAGGAAAGGAGACTTTCTCTATATCCATTGCTCCTATTGCCAGTGCATGCAAAATGAATTGCAAGAGTGACTAGTCAACATTGAAAAGTTAATTGGTGTCAGAACCTCTTAGTACTTGTTTGGGAGAACATCAGGATGTACCTCAATAACTTTGATAAGTGAGTGAGTGAGTGAGTGAGTGAGTAAATAAGTAAGTAAGTAAGTAAGTAAGTAAGTAAGTAAGTAAGTAAGTAAGTAAGTAAGTAAGTAAGTAAGTCCCAGAAGACCGAATGACAAATTATTTCTGTGTTGCTGACAACAAAGCTACAAAGGCACTCCCATATAGTCACTGAGAATCCAGATAGTCACCAGAAATCAAGCGCTCTCTTTTGATTATTTAATAATACTGTACTGTTGAATATTCCCTCCAATGGCCAAGAATAAGGAAGTGCATGAATTTCATAAAAACAAATCAAAATCAAATATAATTAAAATTATATTATTGTTAACGTGATTGTATATTCTATGTATTAAATACTCCTTTCCCATTGTCACATAAGCTTTAGTACAGTCCAGTGCCCTTCTGGGGATACTTGTAGTCACACAGAGGTCTTTGGTAGAATTTACAGACCATAAGAACTTCAGGTTGTACCACCCACCACTGCCTGAAAAGCTTTAGCAGTGAGACTTTAAGGCGCCAGACAGGCTAAGGGGTTGGCATGTGTCACCTCAAGTGGCAAAATGACAAATTAAGAAGGGAATTCCCTTTGACAAGTATTTTTTTTTAAAAATGAAGAAAATAATCAGAACTGATCCATCTCTGTTCACCCAGATCATTAATTTTCATGGGGGCTATGAGCTGTATTTTACAGCAATAACACCACTGTGGTTCTGCCAGGATCAGAATTCTTAAATTCTCTCTTCATCCCTTTTTTCAGGCATGACAATCACATAAGCAGTCCTTGGTATATGATTCTCTGTGCAGAGTTCCTATTTGCATCCTTATTTCTGCCCTCAGAACAATAATTTATTAGCCCAATATTGGCCCCTAGTTTGGAAAACTTGATCACTCTGTGTGGCTTCTGTTTCTTTTAGCTTCTTACGTACTTTTCTTGTAGCTGAATTTTATGAAACGGCTTTTCCTCAGGAAAAATAAAATTGTGCAGTAGGTTTTCAATGTCATGCCTTTTCCCTTGGCTTATTTCTGGTTTTAATAATTGAAAATTACTGTTCATTATTTACTTAAATCTATTTTTCTTGGGCCTGTTTTCCTCTAACCTTTCCCCTTTGGAGAATTTCAGGAATTCTCTGACTTTCCTCTGGGAAATCCTAGACTGTTTTCATCTACGACCAAAGTAGAAGTAATTTTGAAAAGAGGCACATGGCTATGTTTAAAACACTCTTGTTATACTTCCATGCAGAGTTTGTCATTTCAAGCCTTTTAAAATGGGCACATATTTGGGGAAATATATGCTTCTATTTAATGTTCAACTTTTTTTTAGCAGCAAACTATAAATCTCAGCAAGCCAAATGGAAGGATTCTTTTGACTGAATGGGAAAAAACATGCATGCCCTAAAGGCCAGATATTTCAAATATACTTCCAGGATTCTACTCTGCTGTGTGTGTATGTGGGTTTTTTCCAATGTTTCTCTTAATGAAGACGTGTCACAACCAGAGTCTTTAAAAATGACCCTTGCTGACACCTCCCACATTCCTTTACTCTACAGCTGTGAACCTCAGCCAATTGAACATTCACAATCTTGGCAGAGGTTCACATAATCCCTGTCTCTCTTCCTTTCTTCCTGCTTTCTTGCAAGCACAGTAAGAAATGTTTTACATTAGGCATTCTTAATTATTTTCATGGCTGAATTTTTTTTTTTACAGCCTAGAATTTAGTTATGCCTAATTAGACTGTCATATATATAAGAAAGTCCTTTGTTATAAGTCCAAAAGTTCATCAGAGATTCTAAAGATCTCGGTTATCCTGCAAGATGCTACCAGCATTGTAATTATTCAGCAGAATTATACTGATACAGTTTGAAAAAATTAAACATAACCACTAGATTAAAAAAGTAGAGATAATTGATGATATATCATGTTTGCAAACATTATGTATAACCTTTAAATAATCCATTAAGATTATTTTTTATACTTTCTGACCTATAATTTTATTTCCACTTATTGTATATATAACAACCAGTTGTTGGATGCCATGTAGGCCACTGAATTTAGTTAGGAATAGTATTTGAAGACAAAAGGTAGTAAATAGGATTTTATTTAATTATACTGTGCATTCTATGTGTTGTAATACATCTCCTAATTTTTGTAGAAGGAACTTGTATAGAGTTATTGTTTGTATTTAAAAATGTAATTTTCCCACTGTCTTAGACAAAAACATCAGCTATTATTCCATTATTCCTCATTTTTCATTCTTCTTTTGCCATCTAGGCTCCTTCAAAAATGATTTGGTTGCCTTCAAGACCTGGAGCTCTAATGCCACAATGAGGACTCACACACGGGGGGCTCCCAGTGTGTTTTTCATACATGTGGTTTGCTTTGCACTAATCTGCAGCACTGACAACAACCCAAGCACTGCTGTTCCATTTGTCAATGCCAACTACGACAACTACCCAATGCTCTACTTCTCTAGACGAGAGATACAGGATCTCCGATATAAGGCAGGCACGACACATCAACACATTGCAGCTCGGTTGATTGAAGCTGTGCAAATCATGCTGTCAAACTCTTTGGAGTATCTTCCTCCCTGGGATCCCAAAGACTTCAGTGCTCGATGGAATGAAATATATGGCAACAATTTGGGTGCTCTTGCAATGTTCTGCATACTTTATCCAGACAACATGGAAGCCATCGACATGGCCAAAGACTACATGGAAAGAATGGCGGCTCAGCCTAGTTGGTAGATTTTTGTCTTGTTTTTATTGCAAAACATAACTATACAGTGCATATTTGGGATATACTAAGAGTAAAGGGGGATAGAATGCTTTGGTTTCTTTTCATAACTTTTCATAACTTTCTTAAGGAATACCTATTTTTAAAGCTTATATCTAAAACAAGCATTATCATTTTTAGTGTATTCCAGTATACATGTCATGTAAGCTAATACCTGAATGTCCATTCTGAATCTAGAAACTTCAGTTTGGAATTCCAAAACAGAATATTGACTTTTCTCCAGTTTGGGAAGATGCTTGTAAGTCCAAGTCAGCACCCCACAGCCCCATTTTCTGTTAAAAGTCAACGCATTGTCCACTATCTGATTGCTGCTAGATCATTTTCAGCTACAAATAGCAGCTAGAGGGGCTGTTAAACTAACACATACTGTATATAATTCAGTACAGTTCTCACTTTATTCTAGCAAAGGGATACAATTGAGTTAACCTTGCTGTTCTGCTCAGGGTTATATGACCTGAAATGAAATTTGAGACCTGGAGATTATTTTTTATGCAGATCTCAAACTTGTGATTAATTTACTTTTCCTCATTTAGGGGTCTTACTATGAGGGTGGTTTTTTTTGTTGTTTTGTTTTCTTTTTCCTACACACTGATTGTTACATTTTGTTACACCTGAAATAGTATAAATATATAGTAAATGCAAACAGAACTTAAATGAATTTAGAAACTTGCTTGTACAGTAACACCTCATCTTACGAACTTAATTGGTGCCGGGAGGAGGTTCGTAAGGTGAAAAGTTCGTAAGACGAAACATTGTTTCCCATAGGAATCAATGGAAAAGCGAATAATGCGTGCAAGCCCAAAAATCAGAAACCGGTCGCCACCACTGAAGGAGGCTTGAGCCTCCCGATCCTCCCTGCCCCTTTGCCACGCATGTCATCCTGCATGCAGGATGCCATGCAGTCAGGAAGGTCATCCTGCTCTCCCCCCCAGCCAAAAACACAAAGGCGGTCTGCCGCCACCCGCGGAGCAATGGGAAGCTGAAGCCGCCGGCAGTTTGAGCCTCCCTTTGCTGCATGCTGCTTCGCCCTGCCTGTTGTCCTGGGCGAAGTGCTGGGGGAGGGAGTTAGGAAGGTTCTCCTGCTCCCCCCCCAGCCAAACACACAAAGGTGGTCTGCCGCCGCCGCCTGTGGGGGCAATGGGAAGCTGAAGCCACCGGCGTTTGAGCTTCCCATTCCTCCACACTACTTCGCCCTGCCTGTCATCCTGGCTCAAGCGGGCGGCGGCAGACCACTTTTGTGTTTTTGGCTGGGGGGGGAGCAGGAGGACCTCCCCCCCAGTCGAAAACCCAAAGGCGGTCTGCCACCGCCCACTTGAGCCAGGAGGCAGGCAGGGCGAAGTGCGTGGAGGGGAAGGATGCTCCGGTTTCCCGGGCAGGGAGGAGGAGTTTTCGGCCGCTGCTTGAGCCAGGGTTTTCCGCAGCTGCGGCGGAGGCCAAGTATCGCTCTGGGCTGTGCCCCCTCCGAGCGCTCACCACCGCCCGCTTGAGCCAGGAGGCAGGCAGGGCGAAGTGCGTGGAGGGGAAGGATGCTCCGGTTTCCCGGGCGGGGGCGGTGAGCACTTGGAGGGGGCACAGCCCGGAGCGAGACTTGGCCTCTGCTGCAGCTGCTGCCCGCCTGCTTCTCTCTCCCTCCTTCCCCGCAGTGCTTGGCGAGCGGAGAGGCGGTCGCCTCGCCTGCCGCTCCGCTCTGCTTCCCTCCCTCCCTCCCTCTGCAGACCGAGAGACAAAACAAACAGAAAGGCGGCGCGGAGCGGGGGGAGCCGCCTGGCAGAGCGCTCGCAGCCAGTGGGTGGCGGCGGCAGCAGGGGACAAAAAGCAGGCCAGCGCCCGGCTCCTGCCTCTCCGGGGCCGCCGACTGAGCGGAGCAGCGGTGCGGACAGCCCGCAGCCAGGGTGGGGGAGGCGGGGAGCGCATCGCTGGCTCGTCACATTATGCGGCACACACAAGGTAACCAGGTGAGCAGGAGGACCTTCCTAACTCTCTCTCCCCCCAGCCGAAAACCCAAAGGCGGTCTGCCGCCGCCCGCTTGAGCCAGGAGGACAGGCAGGGCGAAGTGCATGGAGGAATGGGAAGCTGAAGCCGCCGGCATTCGCCCTGCCTGTCATCCTGGCTCAAGCGGGCGGCGGCAGACCGCCTTTGGGTTTTCGGCTGGGGGGGAGCAGGAGGACCTTCCTAACTCCCTCCCCCCCAGCTGAAAACCCAAAGGCAGTCTGCCGCGTTCGGGTTCAGGAGGACACTGGGAAGCCCCAAGGCTGTTTCAAAAAGCGACAGCCAGGCGGCGGGGCCGCGGGTTCGTAAGAAGGAAAAAGTTCGTAAGAAGAGGCAAAAAATTTCTGAACCCCGGGTTCGTATCTCAGGTTGTTCGTAAGACGAGGGGTTCGTATCATGAGGTACCACTGTACTTATTATTAAAATGGCAATAAAAACTGGGGAGTTCAAAGGAAAAAGAGTAATCAATTAGAATGCTGAGTATTTAATCCAGAGTTTATTCATTTTAAAGAATGATTGGCAGAAACAATATGCAGTTTCAATTTGTCAGTGAAGTTTGAAATTCCTTACAGCATTTGTATATAAAAGCTATAATAGTCTAATAGCAGTTTTGCAACAAATGAAACAGTAGAGAGAAATAAATTATCTCACTGTCATTTTCAAGTGTAAAATTTACTGTGAAATGAGATATGTGGATATAAACTAAACATTTGTTAAGTGGAGTTCCTACTTTTCATCAAAAACATTCCTGCAATAGAATAATGGCCTAGTTTAGATTCAACCTTTAGGCAACTTGAACACTGCTACTGTATGGTTTGAAAGGCATTTTTGTTTTCCTTTACTTTATCAAAACTGAATAATCTTGATAAAGCATCTATGTACTTTAAATTATGCTGCTCCCGGCTTATGGAATGCAGCTTGAAATCTCCATTTGTGTTGTACCTAAACTTTATCCTTTTCCAGTTAACTGCATGATCTATTTTTTCCTCTAAATGCTTATCTGTAATCTTTTTTGAAACACGGATAACACTATTAATTTAATTTAATTTTCACTGTGATTTTTACAGTTCCATAGTGTGTTAAATTTATTTCTTTAGAGATTTTTTATTCCACCTTTATTCCAGAATAATTCTGATACTCTTTTCCCCATGCTGTTTTCCCCATGACAACAAATCTGTAAGGATTTTTGGGTTGCGAGAGACTGACTGGTCCAAAGTTTCCCATTGGACTTTGATGCCTAAGGCAGGATAAAAATTCTGTCTCCTGATTTCTAGCCTATGGTCTTAACAATTAGACCAAAATGACTCTTTCAGTGTATTGTACTAATTGATCAGATTCTACAGTCCTTAGAAGACATTCAACATATTGGATGATAATGATTACCATCATTATTGACAGTTCCATGAACAATTTATAAATTATAGTAAACGGCAGTATGGATCTGCAACTATAACTCTATAAATGCTTGGCATATGCTAAAATATATCTTCAGGCTTCTGGCAGGTAATGTTATATCAATATGTTTCAGGCAAAGATAGTATTGGATATGGGCCATGAGGTGCTGCTGTGAGTGTTTAATAAATCAAAGACCTGGCCAACAGGTTTTTAAAATTCTACTTTGCCAAAATAATTCACCAGACGCTAAGAATTTGTAATAAAAATAAAAATAAAGATTTCCCTTTAGGGGGTGATGCTCTTATCTGCTTTGTAGCCAAGGGAGCATCATTTGTCTATAAACAGTTCTGTGGTCATGTGGCCATCATGATTATAAGCCAAGGTGCACTGAGTGTCAGCGTTCCAATTAGCACCCAGAGTCCAAGGCAAAGACTTTTTCAAAGTTCCAATTTATTCTTAGAGCCATCTTGGCACATGTCTGGGGAAACCCGCATCTGATTTCTCCAGGATTTCTATTTCCAAGTTACAGTTCATTTTGCTCTCCCATATCCACAACTCCATCAGATGGACCACTAGTCTTCTGCCACCGGGTCCGTACATTTTCTTTCGGCCCGGTGCTGATGACCTTGAAACTCTAAAAGGAATTTATTTTGTCTACCTCTAACTCTTCATGCAACTGCTCCTCCTACTTCCCACAGCAAGAAATTTCCCAAAAGAACATAGATAGCATAATGTGGCAGGCCAAGGCCTCTAAGAATTCTGGCTTTTGCCTGACCCTGAACATTGTTACTCTACAACTGAAATGGTACCTATTTTTCTAGTCACATTTTCATACTTTTGTATTGCTAGGTGAGCAGAGCTGGGGTGAGAATAAAAACTCACCCCATTGTGCAGTGCTTGGGTTTTGAAACTGGGCTGTCAACTTTCCAGCCAACAAGCCCAGTGTCTTAATCACTGAGTCATCACATCCTTCACAAATTCAAAATATGCTGCTATAAATTTTATTGTTACTCTGTGTGGTGAAGATCGGGCTATGGAGACCATTCAAACGCTACCAGTCTTGGTGGAAGCGTTTGCTCTGCATCTCCATACAAGTTCATGCTTTGAGAGGATTCTGTGCTTCAACATTACAACCATCACTTTTGAAGAGGTCCTCTAGTTGCTTGGTAAAACTGCCTGTCCAAATCCTTGCTGAACCCTATTTGGAGTCATGTTTTGTCCCAAATATGAAGAGATCTGTTATTTTTAATGTGCAGAAGACAATATGATCTTACTTTGGAGCCATCAGTATTTCAATATCTTTTTATTAAAGTGCGAGTTAATTCATAATAATATTGTCTACCACTTTTGAGATACTCTGTAGAGAAAAACCACATGATACAAATATCTGGGGGCTACGTGACAGCAAAATACAAATATTTTGTATTATTTATTATAGCTTTCCCTCTTGCCAAAATTCCTCAGTAGAATAGTTCACAATGAAATGCAGCTTATAATACCCCATTCTATTTTCAGTTAGCTTCCTAAAAAGCAAAATCATTTTTAATATCTGTATATGTGGCCTCTCAGAACAGCCTTCCACAGTCTCAGTTTCAATGAGTACAATTGAACTGCTATAATTTCTCCAGCCAGATAATTATGACTGGGAATTCTATAAGATTGATGATGTGGAAAACTTACAAGACTATGGGTTGTACTATAGGCTGATTTTTTTTAAAAAAAGTAGAGCTAAAAAGATAATATTACATATTAGAATATTAACTGAAATCTTGTTCTGCAAATAACAAACTGACTATATAATCACTGGGTAGGTTAGTATGGAGTATAGACTGTGGAATACAGAGCATGAGACCATGGTCTTTCAAGGCTGAATGATGCCAATGCAATGTAATCACTGTTTCAGTTGACATCATACAAACTGTGCAAAGATTGAAGGCTAACAACCTTCCTTGGTCCCTTGGCCTCACACGATGGAGGAAATGTGATGTCAGATACCACCTCATATGTTAAAGGGGAAACACATTGATTTTTTAATACAAGCAAATCAAGAAGTTTGCCTTCTTGATTCTCTGGACAAATAACAACAACAAGAACAACAATTTGATTCAGGAAAGTTTATTTTAGAGCAAATATGACTGATGAATTTTCAAATAGTAGTCTTCCATGAATTGAAAAACAGAATGAACTGCTAATACTTCATTTGAAATTTTAATAAAGATTGAATTGAAAAGATAAAGTGAATTGTTTGAAATTTCAATATTGATCTCAAAAAAGAAACTACCTTTACAAACTTTTGGATTAAACCTAAATTCCTGGTTTTGCACAGACAGAAAAAAAGCCACAATTTTAATGTTTGTTTATCTAAAAACAATTTGTGTGCATGTATGATATCTGGGGAATCTGGGAGGCTTACAAATGGTACCCATCTCTTGGATAATGAACATTTATATTAGCTTGAAAATGAGCCAAGTCTCTTTTCCATTGTGGGAGGCAGGGTTCAGTTTATTTCCTGCACATTTCCAAATTACATTACATTAATCTGCATGAAATTTTTATATGTTATGGTTCTTCAGCCCAAAGCAATGGAAAAACTGAAGGAGGGAGATCTGCATGCTCAGTATCAGCTGTTAGATGCAATTCTCACTTTTTTGTTTAAAATCTATCAAGTTTAAATAGTAATGTTTCTATATGATGCTATCTATAAGATTTGTAGAAGTGACGCCTTTCCTCTTTTACAGGTTAGTAAAGGATGCTCCATGGGATGAGGTTCCCCTTGCTCACTCTTTGGTTGGATTTGCCACTGCTTATGACTTTTTATATAACTACCTTAGCAAGTCCCAACAAGAAAAATTTCTGGAAGTAATTGCCAATGCCTCAGGATATATGTATGAAGCCTCATATAGGCGTGGATGGGGTTTCCAATACCTACATAACCATCAGCCTACCAACTGTTTGGCCTTGCTGGTAGGAAGCCTGGTTCTAATGAATCAAGGTAGGTCTTGAACAATGAGCAACTCTTTTTAAAGCCTATGAGTTCCTGAGACCAAATGAAGTCTCTGAAAGCTCTAGGTATGATGATCTCAGAATTCCTGCAAAAATTGCAAATGAAATGTGATTTTTAATGCATCAGAAGTGGAAATTTTAAAATGTGGGATAAGCGCATGTCTACTGTTTTAAATTATAAAATAAAATTAATTTTAAAATCATAAATTCAATTCTGTTTTTTTATTGTGATCCTGCTCTTGTACTCTCATATAAAATTATTTAATTTTTATAGTGCAGCATCTTATACTCTTCTTAAAGATCTGATATGGCCCTTGGACTAAAAAAGATTGCATTTCGAAACTACATTTTAAATTCTCAAAATCATTAATCTCTATTCTCAGAATGTGTTTGAATTCCATATGTTTATAGTAGACGTACTTTGGTGTATATATTCTGACTTCTTTATACAGCACCTTAAGAGAATGGAGTCATAAAGGATCCATCTAGCCCAGAGGTGTCAAACTCAATTTCATTTAGAACTGCATCAGGGTTGTGTTTGACCTCAGAAAGAGGGGCAAAGTGTGTGTAGCCAGCATGACATCATTTGTGTTGAGGGATGCCTATGGTGGCCTGAGTGCTCTGCCAACCAAAATGGGCTCCCAAGCTCCATTTTTGGCTTGTTCGGCTTCCTGCAACCCTCTGCCAGTGAAAACAGAACTTGGGAGGGCTGCATGCTGCCCTCGTGAGCTCTGTTTTCACTGGCAGAGGTACTGCAAGCAAGTCCTTCACTATTTCCGGGGCAGCCCCACAGGCTGAATCTAAGCACTCCAGTGGGCCAGATTTGGCCCACAGGCCTTGAGTTTGACACTCTCGGTCTAGCCCAATATTTAGTCCCACAACCAGTCAGTTGCTTCTGTAAAAGACACAGAAAGATGATGAAGATCCCAATTCTTCTCAGTTTGTCCAAAGGAATTGATACTTATTGAGCTACTGCCTCCAGCATGGAGATTTCTTGTAGGATAGTGTGCAAATAATTAGTGAATAGCTTATTCTCAGATTATTTTCTGTTAAGGATGTTCACCCAGTGACCACTGTGTTGTGAAGAGAGGAAAAGGACTAGCTTTATTCTTTCAGGAATAAAGGAATTACTGCAGAGAGAGAGAGAGATGTCTCCAGATTTCAAGTATTTTAAGTAACAGAGAAAGCACTCTGTGCCTTTTTCTACACGCTGTGCATACTTTTATAAATTTATATGTTTTCTCCATTTTTCTAAATAAATATCTCAATTCCTTTTTGATCTCTTATCTAAAATATTTCCTAGATTTTTTAAATTTAAAATTTAAAATCAAATTTAAACATGATAAATATTTTTATGTTCTATAGATTTTAATTGCCTTCTTGAATATTTCCAAACTTTATTAAATCTACTCTTTTCACTGCAACCCTCTTGGTGTTTTCAATAAACTATTCACCATGAGTAAAATATTTTTTTTGTTTATTATTACCAGTAATAGATAAGCCATAAAATTCCCTTGATAAAGGCAAGGCAAGCCTATGAATAGATCCAGGTTAAAAGCTCCATACAAAACCCACATATAGATGGGCCTGATTTCAAGGCCAAGTAACTTGCAAATATTTCACACTTTAAAAGGTGATATTACTAATATAACATTGTTCGTCTTTTTCTTACAGGTTATCTTCAGGAAGCATACCTTTGGACTAAGCAAGTCCTAACAATCATGGAGAAATCTATAGTTCTACTGCATGAAGTGACAGATGGCTCATTGTATGAAGGCGTAGCTTATGGCAGCTATACCACCAGATCTCTTTTCCAATATATATTCCTTGTCCAAAGACATTTTGACATTAACCACTTTAAACATCCCTGGCTTAAGCAACATTTTGCTTTTATGTATAGAACAGTTCTACCAGGCAAGTAACAGAACTTAAACTATCTTATAATCAATTATTAATTCTTAGACAAAAAGCCCAACTGCAAGCGGTATATATCACAACAGACTGTTTTACATATAGCAATAGCACTTATATACCGCTTCACCGTGCTTTACCCAACAATCTGGGTCCTCATTTTACCAACCATAAAAAGTAGGGCCAATTGGGATCAAAGTGCTGGCAGTCTGCAGAATTAGCCTGCAATATTGCATTCTAACCAATGTGCCACCATAGTTCTTATATTGGTATTAAAATTTAATATCCTCCAAAAATGAAAATTGAAGCTAGAATAGACTCAGACTAATAACCGTTGGTTAACGTGCACCATGTGTATTCTTTAGATCATAATCGGGTGGATTGCCATTACTGCCACTACTATTGCAATAATCTTTTGAGGGGATGGACGCATGCGAGAAATTTCAGCGATTTTTTTTTTTGCTTCTGCATTTGCACAGAAGCAAAAAATGGCTGAATTCTCTTGCGCGTGCATCCCTTTGTGTGATTTTGCTTCTGTGCATGCACACGAAGCAGAAATATGCTGAGACGCATATGCACAAGGGAACTGAAGCTGCGCACTCAGCTCACCATCCACTACCAGTATGTCCCCCTCTATCGTACCAGTAGAAACCCACTACTGATCATAATGATGCAGATACTAGGTTGGATAGACAATGCATTTTTCTCGTAAAGAAGATGCGTCTATGCAGGGAAGGATTGCTTACTTCCACATATTGATTTGTGAAAGAGTTTGTACAGTTGTACGTGTGCTCCTATAGAACCCCCCTGCTGAAATACCTTTTTGTGGAAATTCTTATACAATTCTTGAACAGATACACACTCTTATACAATTTGTATCTTGAACAGATACAAATTCTTATACAATTCTTGTCAGATACACACTCTTATACCAATTTATCTTATATTTACAAAGCAAGAGTATTTTGAGACGTCTGAATGGAGCCAGAAATACACTGGGCAAAAGTGATCCCAGTGGTGGTAGGATCACTTGAGGCTCTGACTCCTAAACTGGGAGATTGGCTCCAAGAGATCCCAAGAACAAAATCAGAGCTCTCTGTCTTGAAGAGTGCAATGCTAGGAACAGCAAAGATGCTTTGCTGCACCTCAAATTTCCAGGCCTCTTGTCTAGGACCCTATTCTCTGTTCACTCTAATGGATGGTATGTGTCATCCTCAATCTTGGGTCCTATACATGAGACCACATTTGGAATACTGTGTTCAGTTCTGGAGACCTCACCTACAAAAAGATATTGACAAAATTGAACGGGCCCAAAGACGGGCTACAAGAATGGTGGAAGGTCTTAAGCATAAAACGTATCAGGAAAGACTTCATGAACTCAATCTGTATAGTCTGCAGGACAGAAGGAAAAGGGGGGACATGATCAAAACATTTAAATATGTTAAAGGGTTAAATAAGGTCCAGGAGGGAAGTATTTTTAATAGGAAAGTGAACACAAGAACAAGGGGACACAATCTGAAGTTAGTTGGGGGAAAGATCAAAAGCAACATGAGAAAATATTATTTTACTGAAAGAGTAGTAGATCCTTGGAACAAACTTCCAGCAGATGTGGTAACTGAATTTAAACATGCCTGGGATAAACATATATCCATCCTAAGATAAAATATAGAAAATAGTATAAGGGCAGACTAGATGGACCATGAGGTCTTTTTCTGCCGTCAGACTTCTATGTTTCTATACAAGAGGCCTGGAAATTTGAATGAATGAATGAAAAGATTCATGCACTTGATATCCTAGTCATCACAGCTGTCAACTTAAGTTGGAAGTCTGAGTTGTTAAATTCATTAGCAGAATCTCAATCTTATATATATAAACTAGTGGGTAGTCATCAGGAATGCATCAAATTTGATGCAAATTCCTTAAAATTTCAGCATAAGCAGTTTATTGTACTTACAATATGGAAGACATGAAACCTGATGCATTTCCTCAAAGTCATGCATTGTTATTGATTGTTCTAAAGGAGGGGTATCAAACTTGATCATGTTACAGGGCACATCAGGAGTTTGTTTGCCCTTGAGGGGCTAGGGTGGGCATGGCCTGGTCAACATAGCCAAATGGGTAGGCATGGCTGGTCCTAGGGCAGCAGGGGATGGTCTCTCGCCATCTCTAAGAGAGCCCCAAGGGCCAACTCTGTAGCCTATTGCAGATCGGATCTGGCCCGCGGGCTGCATGTTTGACACGTCTGCTCTAACGAATACATTCTGCAGTCCACAAAAGTTCTCAAACAAACACAACAGCCTTGCCATTTTCAAATTTAGATTACCTTATAATGTTAATTTACAATGATCTTAAGAATCAAACTAGAATTGACAGGTTTTTTAAAATTCTAAACAGCACTTAATATCCAATGTACAGAAATTTTCATATTTTCAAAGACCGATGAACTATAAAACTTCCCAAATTATATATAAGACATATCAAGTATGTCAATTTCAAATTGCTTCATAAGGGCCATTTTTTGAATAGACCAAAACTGTCATTCATTATAATGGGGGGAAAAGATATACCTTATAATGTGAATTAATATGTTATAAATAAAAGTATCATTAACTAATAAATGAATCTTCTAGAATAAAAAATGAGTTATATAAAAGATAATCAATTTAAGTGCGGCATTAAATAAATTTTAATGTTATGGAGAATTTGCTGAAGACATTCGGTGTGTAAATGTGACAGAAAATAGAAAGAAACATAGAAACATAGAAGTCTGACGGCAGAAGAAGACCTCCTGGTCCATCTAGTCTGCCCTTATACTATTTTCTGTATTTTATCTTAGGATGGATATATGTTTATCCCAGGCATGTTTAAATTCAGTTACTGTGGATTTATCTACCACGTCTGCTGGAAGTTTGTTCCAAGGATCTACTACTCTTTCAGTAAAATAATATTTTCTCATGTTGCTTTTGATCTTTCCCCCAGCTTAAGGAAGACATTGATATTTCGTAGTCTGACAATTTAATGATTTGATATTTTAGAGGGAAAATGCTGTTAAAATTTTTATTATAACTTTACCAATAGATATAATATTACCAACATTATATGTAATACAGTGTTCCCTCGATTTCCGCGGGGGATGCGTTCCGAGACTGCCCGCGAAAGTTGAATTTCCGCGAAGTAGAGATGCGGAAGTAAATACACCATTTTTGGCTATGTACAGTATCACAAGCCATCCCTTAACATTTTAAACCCCTAAATTACCATTTCCCATTCCCTTAACAACCATTTACTCACCATTATTACTGGTACTCAACATTGAATAAGACACTTAGTGATCCTGATATTTATAAACATAATTATTTATTAACAATAATTATTTTTGTTGTTATTTATTTGCAAAAATTATTAGTTTTGCGATGACATATGACGTCATTGGGTGGGAAAAACCATGGTATAGGAAAAAAAATGCGAAGTATTTTTTAATTAATATTTTTTGAAAAACCGTGGTATAGGCTATTCGCGAAGTTTGAACCCGCGAAAATCGAGGGAATACTGTATTGTAAATCATTGGGAGCCCTTTCTATTTTCTGTCATTTAAATATGCAATATTAAGTAAGGTTTTTACTTTCATATATGTTTGTTTTAATTTTTCCACCTAGGATTCCAAAGAACTGTTGCTATTGCAGATTCCAACTACAATTGGTTTTATGGTCCAGAAAGCCAGTTAGTTTTCCTAGATAAATTTGTGATGCGCAATGGCAGTGGAAACTGGTTGGCTGATCAAATTCGAAGGAACAGAATACTTGAAGGCCCAGGGACACCTTCCAAAGGACAGCGCTGGTGCACACTTCACACAGAGTTTTTGTGGTATGAAATAAGTAAATCATTAATGGGCTACATAGAGGGTGGAGAAGAGAAAAGACAGGCACAGAAATGAGTTTAGATATGCTTGTCAGGGATTTATAGAACTTGTACCATTCTTTCTCAGCTGCATATTCCCAAGAAAACACCAGGTTAAATAAGTAATTTTACTGAAGAAAATCAATACATGTTCTGGCCATCAAAAGCCTCATCAGGCTGGCCAAAGTAGCCCCATTCCACCAGTCAGAGGGGGGCAAGATATTGATATAGCCAAGATGGCCTCTCTGCACCCCTCTGAAGCTGTGGTCCTTGGACAATTCAAATTTGACTATAGCAGAGGTCCTTCCCTGTCAAGGGGATTCTGCGGTACCCATTTCACAGGTGTCAACAACCTTCAGTCCAATGGCCATTCGGCTTCGAAACCTGTCCTCAGTTGCGACACTTGATCCTAGTGTCTGAAATCTGATAGCTATTGCAATAAAGCTGGGTATTGAGGCCGGTTTCCAACAGAGAAGTAGATCCATGCCTTCCATTACTTATGTGACCAGACTTTCTGCCCATGCCTATCCCTCACAGTATGTTTAACGCACATGTGCATGAGAGTCTGGAAGAGTTAGCAACAGCATGAGTGTATATAGTCTGAAATAGTGTCATCTGAGTAGAACAGGAACTGAATTGGACTTAGTGAACTAATTGCTTTCTCTATAGATCGATAGATGGGGCGGGGGGGAGATGGATGGATGGATGGATGGATGGATGGATGGATGGATGGATGGATGGATGGATAGATAGATAGATAGATAGATAGATAGATAGATAGATAGATAGATAGATAGATAGATAGATAGATAGATAAAAGAGCTTCTGGTAAGAAGTTGTTTTGCTAGAAGTTAACTCAACAGCTCTAATGTGGCATTAGTTTGGATTCATCATTTGATTATGGAAAGAGGGCAAAGGTCAAATGGACCTTTTTATGCAGTAGATGAGATAGAACTTTCCAAATATGTGCCATGAATTAAATTATCTACCAGAAATGAGAAGATTTGGCTAACTATGGTTCCAGAAACAGATAAGTCATCTTGGAGGTGGATGAGCAGGAATGAAATGAACTGTGTTACAGAATGAAATCAATCTTTCAGAAACAGTTAATTTTAGAGGCATGCAGATTCTTGAAACAAAGGGACTAATAATAATATTCAAAGATGTTGTCCCAATGTCCCTGAGTGGGTGGTATGTAATAGTCCAGTTAACTGGTTGAAGATGGTATGGGAACAACTTAGGTAAAGTAATAAAACTTTTGACATTTGTTTTAACATTGTGCTACCAAACATTGTGGAGAAAACATTCATAATTTCAAATATGTTTTGTTCTGTTAGAGTTATCTGAACTTAGCTTTGGGTTTGTTGACTTTTTATACTCTACTAGGAAAGATCAGACAGTATTGGAGTTTTGGAGAACCAAGGGTTGTTGGTTAGCACAGGTTATGTATTCTTCCATTTTGCTTGCTTTGCATGTATTGGATGGGATGATCCTATGAATGGATGTTGCTTGCAAATGGTTAATGCCTTATGGTAGATTATTTACAGTAATTTTACCAATAATGTGCTAGTTCTATTTTATCTCTGTGTTGGTTGCTTCTTGTTGGGTGGTGTTGATAACTGCTTGATGGCATTGCTTGGTGGTGATTTTTTCATTTGGGATTGTCGAAATATATGTTGTCTTTCGTTATTTGGTTACCGGTAGTAAGGAGATGGCTGTAGTTGTTCTTGGTTGACTGCTGTGTGATTTGTGGTATATTATTGTAGGTTGGGTTGATGTGCTCATGAATTTAATAGAATTAACTTGATGACCACTATCTTGCAGAGTACTAGGCTTCTAAGACGTTCCTCTTTCATGAGAATATTTCACTAATTTCTTTTTAAAACTAGTTGATGCTCAAGGATATATCTTGCTAATCTTTTGTCTGTTTTGGCCTTTTTAAAACTAGTTGATGCTCAAGGATATATCTTGTTAATCTTTTGTCTGTTTTGGCCTATGTGGCGACACTTGCATTTTATTTTGTAAGATTACTCCTGTTTTGTCTTCCTTTGGTACTGCAGCCTTGAATTCGATTAGAATGCTTTGTAAAGACTTTGTTTATGTGCATACTTCAGATATTTTCAAATAGCTGGAACAACCTTTTAACATACTCCAAAGTGCCTTTGATGTAGGGAGCATTATTCTTTTTATGCTTGGGCTTTTGTCTAGCAGTGTAGCAAGTTACATAAAGTAGAAATCATAATATATTTTTAATACAGTGGATACACATGCAGTTTGAAATATCCATTCTGTTCTTTCAAGATGTCTTACAATGACAGCTGGTACATATCTTTTATTTAGCAACCAGGCAAGTCCCTGTGACTAAATATTACCCAACTGAAATTGAAAAACACTCTGAACAATTGAGGATCATAGATAATATTTCAATATTTATTATAAAGTAAGAAATATAACTGTTCTTGCTTTGCTATTAAATAGATAAAACTGCAAAATCCCTTTCAGTCAATATGGATTGTTTTAATAATTTTTAAATTATTATTTGGAGTATGACAATTAAAAAGTTAATTCAATTGTATTCAACAGGATTTATGGCTGGGCATGAGTTTTAGAGTATAAGCTTTAGTGTGCAATCCTCTTACAAATACTTAGAAGTAAATCCAACTAAGCTCAGAAGACGTTTATTTGAAAGGTAATAGGCAAGTGTTAGCTATTTTAATAGAGCGGTTTAAGCCCTGATTTAAACAAGCTTCGTTTAGTTAAAAGGATTGATGTCAGGTTTAACGGACTTATTATGTTCTATTTCCATGCCTAGATTAAGGCTGAAGGTTTGGTGGATATGTATGTGATGAATAATGTTTGTTTTAGTACATCTTGTTAACTGGCAACAATGGAAATATTCTAATAAGGAATAAGGAAATGAACTTTAAGCTAGTTCCCCATTATGCTGTATATTTGGCCCAGTTCAACCCAATGCAATGTCCTCTAAATATGTGGGATTCTCATTATTTTCATCCAGTATCAGATAAAGGAAAGCTATGGTACTTAATATACCAATCCTAAAATTGTACAATTTTTTTTTTTTTGGCAAACAAATATAATTTTTCAAAATACAAAACTCATAACTACTTAAACATATTGGCTGTTCTACTTAACTTCTCCTTTATCTGCAGAGATTTCTTCACTCTGGATGATCTCTTTCCATTTCAGATATAAATATTTTATACTTGGGAAGGCAGAAGTATTGTTAATGGACAAGTTCAAACATAATTTAAACCAGACAGATATTTAAAAGTCTGGAATGGAGCTTATTTTTTTCTAAATAGGTTTTCCGAGTTCTCCAAATTCACCTTACTCTTTTTCAGATGAGTTTTTTCCAGAAATTATGAACCATTTTAAAGCACAAATTCCTAAAATGCAAGTGATTATGCTGTTTATACAAAGCAAAAAACCCAAAAAAATCACCAAAATTTCCAAAATTGCAGAGTGAATATTGTTCCAATTAGCATTGTCAACTTGAAACACTGCCAAATGTTTTTAGAAAGTAAAAAAATGATAGTAGTAATGTAGTAATGATTTATTTTAATGTTTTTATTATTTCTTTTCTATCTTGAAATTCTCTGACCAACAACTCATTCTCTTTATGTTTTTGAAAGGTATGATTCAAGCCTCGGATTTGTCCCTCCACCAGATTATGGAATTCCAAAACTTCATTATTTCGAGGACTGGGGAGTTGTAACATACGGAAGTGCTGTACCAGCCGAAATCAACAGCCCCTTTCTCTCTTTCAAATCAGGAAAGCTGGGAGGACGTGCAATCTATGACATGGTTCACCAGAACAAGTACAAAGAATGGATCAAGGGTTGGAGGAACTTCAATGCTGGGCATGAGCATCCAGATCAGAACTCATTTACGTTTGCCCCCAATGGTGTGCCTTTCATAACAGAAGCTTTGTATGGACCAAAATACACATTTTTAAATAATGTGCTTATGTTTTCTCCAGCTGTATCAAAGAGTTGTTTCTATCCATGGGAAGGACAAGTTACTGAAGATTGCTCATCAAAGTGGTTGAAATATAAACACGATCTGGCTGCAGACTGCCAAGGGAAAGTAATTGCTGCTATAGAAAAAAATGAGATAATCTTTATCCGAGGAGAAGGAGTGGGGGCCTACCATCCCAAACTAAAGCTGAAAAGCGTGCAGAGAAACCTATTACTTCTTCATCCCCAGCTTCTCTTGCTAGTGGACCAAATATATCTTCAAGATGACAGTCCTGCCAAAGTAGCAACTAGCTTCTTCCATAATGTCGATGTGCCTTTTGAAGACACAGTTATTGATAATGTCCACGGAGCCTTCATTCAGCAACAGGATGGGATCTACAAGATGTACTGGATGGATGATACTGGATATAGTGAAAAAGCTATCATTGCCTCAAGAATGTATCCCAGAGGCTACCCTTACAATGGGACAAACTACGTGAATGTCACTACTCATCTGCGTAGCCCAATCACTAGAGTTGTATACCTCTTCATTGGACCTTCTATAGACGTCCAGAGTTTCAGCGTCCATGGGAAGTCTCAGCAGCTGGATATTTTTGTCACCACCAGTGAGCATGCTTATGCCATCTATCTGTGGACCGATGAGAATAAAAGCCACTCTCTCTTTGCACAAGTTATTGCAGACCATCAAAAAGTGGTGTTTGAGCGAGCTTCTGCAATTAGGAACTCCCCAGTTTCAGGAGTAAAAAACAATGTCGAGATAGTAGAGAAAAACCTTCAGCATTTCAAGCCTGTGTTCCAGCAGTTAGAGAAGCAGATCCTTTCACGTGTGAAGAACACAGATAGCTTCAGAAAGACAGCTGAACGCCTACTCCGGTTTTCAGATAAAAGACAGACAGAAGAAGTCATTGACAGAATATTTGCAATTTCTCAGCAGCAACAGGGCAGAGCAAAAAAGAACAAAAAGGTGGCTAAAGGCTACAAATTTGTGGATGCTGGCCCGGATATATTTGCACAAATCGAAGTCAATGAAAGAAAAATTCGGCAAAAAGCACAAAGCCTGGCCCAAAAAGAATTGCCTGTGAATGAAGAAGAAGAAATGAAAGATCTTCTGGATTTTGCAGATGCTACCTATATGAAAGAGAAAAACAATGCGCCAATCAAAGTTCAATCTGGTCTGTCCCAAATATTTTCCACTGCTCGAAATAGTGCTCCTTTGGAGTCAGCATCTTACACACGTCTTTTCCTCATTTTGAATATTGTTATTTTCTTTGTCATGCTAGCAATGCAACTCACCTGGTTCCAGAAAGCCAAGAGCTTACATGGGCAAAGATGCCTTTATGCAGTCTTGTTAATCGACAGCTGTATATTACTCTGGCTGTATTCTTCTTGTTCCCAATCACAATGCTAGCAGCAAAAGTAAAAAGAAAAAGACTGTGAATGCTATGTGTCCATTCTATGGTTAGGTATGTTTATGCAAAGATGCAGAATATATTTTCTTTTCTGAATGTATTCGAGGAAATATCAGTTCTCTTTTAATCAGAGAAGATGAAATTAATGGGCATTGAGACATTTGACACATTTCTTAGATTACCACCTACATACGGGTCAAGTCTGTTCTATAAATGAATGTCATGTGCTTTTATTCTGAATTCAATATGTGCATTTAATTTTCTTCTCCAAAAGCAATTTTCCTTCTCACTGAGTTGATTTATTATTTTTTGAACATATGCAACTGGGCTGGTTTAATCAAAATCTACTGATCGTCATCGTATGGATAATCCTCAGATAATAGTCCTCGGTGGTATATATTGCTTTTCACTGTTTTGCCTGTTTTAAAGTACCAGTGCTATTACAATTAGCATTTTTTTAAAAGTGTGGATACAATTTCTTTCCAGTTAGCCTTCAGACCTATTTGTTTTCCTTCCACCCTAATTAATTGGGAGGATCCTCTTTGAAATGTGACCTGTCATGAAATAGAAAAAATGTCTGGGCCAAGAAGTGTATCTAACTTTAAAAGAATCCTTCTTCCATAGATATTCTCCTTGTATTCAGCCTCTTTCCCCATTAATCTAAGGAAACAATTATGGCTAAAGCATGGCATATTATCATTTTTTGAGTCCAGGATCCAAACTATATGGCCATACATGTTATAAAATTACAAAGAATTCCATAATCTAATGTCACAGACAGAAATGATATTTTTATGAAACATTCAAGCAAATCAGGTACTCATAATTTTCTATAATTCATCAAAGACTCGGTGATCAATTTATATTAATGTGTCAGTCAGTTTACTTGAGAAACAATGCAGAATATAAAATTGTTAAGGTTCTAGAAAGTAGAAGACCACTGAAGATGGAAGAACCTATATCTGGTAGTCATTGATATTGGTATATTAGAAGGTTGCATTTGATGCATAGGATGATGTTATTTGTTGCAATGCTTCTTTATTAAAATTGGAGCCTTGCCTTGGAAAGCATATTGGAAGTGATTGATAAATGAAGCTCTTGACCCTGATAGATTTGAGTATCAGGCCCATAGGTACTAAACATTGTTCAAACAAGAAATGTTTTCAACAACCAATAACTTTGTTTTAAAGAAAATAATGTTTGTCCCAAATGTCTTTTGCTAAATAAATAATGCCAGTTATGCATATACTTAGTTATTGATTGGTATATTGTTTGGTATTGTTTGGTATAGAAGATACAAATTCTTTACACATGAACCTCACAGAATTTGTTGCTGAAGTAAGGAGTAACTTACATTTCTTAAATGTCTCGTGGGTATGTAAAAGTATTTGGGCACATTCCCAATTCCAAAAAGCAAATGAAATATCAAGACCCAAGACCCAAGAATGAAATATGGAGTTATTTCTAAGTTGTTTCTTTTTAGTTGTTCACCTATAGACAGAATCTTGCCTGACTAAAGTAACTATCCTCATAACTATAGATATACTCTGTGAACTGAACTGTTAGGGAGCAGCCATTTTAATCCTCTTTGCCCTCTGAAAAACAGCCCCCCCCTCTTTGGACTCCAGACCACATTCCGCCCCATGAAACAAACTATAGCTTTTGCCTTTATTTATTGATTAGTCCTTGAGCTATGTTAAAATGCAAAGTTCCGGAAACAAATTATTACTAAAATTTGATAAAAGCAATTTAAAATGGATTTAGATAAAATACGATTTAAAATGAAATCAGAATAAAATACGATTTAAAATGAAATCAGAATAAAATACAGTTTAAAATGAAATTGAAATAGAATAGAATAGATAAAATGTGATAACATTTTTGTATCACCCCTGCAATGTACCCTAATCAGTCCCACATATGCAGATCTCATCTGAACCTTTTATTTATTTATTTATTTATTTATTTATTTTATTTCTATGCCGCCCCTCTCCAAGGACTCGAGGCAGCTCACAACATATGAAATACGCAGTATACCGTATCTTGAATCCAATTAACAATTAAAAATCTAAAAAAAACCCAAAAACCATAAAAAACAATCATTCCATTCACTCCACATTCTCTCAACACATTCATTGGCTGGGAGAAAGATTTAATGGCCCCAGGCTTGGCGGCATAAATGAGTCTTCAGATTCTTAAGGAAGGCTAGGAGAGGGGGGGCATTAGGGATCTCCAGGGAGGAGCTGATTCCGGAGGACTGCGCCCCCCATAATGAAGGCTCTCCCCCTAAGCCCCGCCAAATGGCATTGATGGGATCTAGAGGAGGCTGACTGTGGGACCTGACCAGTGGCTGGGATTCATACAGCAGAAGGCGGTCTCGGAGGTATTCTGGTCATATATCATGTAGGGCTTTATAGGTCATAACCAACACTTTGAATTGAGTCTGGAAACCAATTGGCAGCCAATGCAGACTGTAGAGTGTTGGAGAGATATGCACATGCCTGGGCAAGCCCATGACTGCTTGCGCGATTGCATTTTGTACAATTTGTAATATCTGAACACTTTTCAAAGATAGCCCCATGTAGAGAGCATTGCAGTAGTCGAACCTCGAGGTGATAAGGGCATGAGTGCCTGAGCAGAGACTCCCTGTCTAGGTAGGGTCACAACTGGTGCACCAGGTGAACCTGGGCAATGCCCCCCTCGCCATAGCTGAAAGATGATGTGCTAAAGTCAGCTGTGGATTGTGGAGGATGCCTATGTTGTGGATCCTCTATGAAAGGGTCAAAAGTCCCCCCCCCAGGGTGATGGATGGACAGTTGGAATTGTCCTTGGGAGGCAAAACCCACAGCCACTCCATCTTGACAGGGTTAGGTTTGAGCCTGTTGGCACTCATCCAGATCCTAACATCCTCTAGACACCAGCACATCACTTCCACTGCTTCACTGAGTGGACACGGGGTGGAGATATGTAACTAGGTGTCATCAGCGTACTGGTGACAACTCACCCTGTGTCATGGATGATCTCACCCAATGGTTTCATGTAGATATTAAACAGCAGGGAAGTGAGGACCGACCCCTGAGGAACTCCACAAGGGAGGGACCTAGGAGTCGACCTCTGACCCCCCACTAACACCGACTGCAACCGACCAGAGAGGTAGGAGGAGAACCACCGCAGAATGGTGCCTCCCACTCCCAGCCCTTCCTGTCGGCGCAGAAGGATACCATGGTCTATGGTATTTTGCTTAAGTAGTGCTGTGTTAAATGTTATTTTCAAATTCTGGCCGCACATAAGGTAAGTTATTTTGATATGGGGATTGCAAAGTCTCATTCGTTTGATATATAGACCGAGGTACCTATCTTTCACAGGCAACAATCAAATAGGATGTGAACCAAGTCTTCTATCTTTGCCATTCTCAATTGCAGAGATTTTCATTGTAGGATTACAGAATGGAATCTCCCATATCTGACCGTTGTGTTAAGCTCTTCGAATATCGCTCATGTAAATATCTCCCTTAGATAAAATAGCTGTCTATTTGAAAAGTATGTTTGTATTTTTTCAACTATTTCAAATTACCCACCTTACTTAAGATAGCTATGTCATTTTGTGATTCCATATCCTTAATTCTTTGGCCAGCTCTTTTTAAAATATTGTTCTCCTCTTACGCAAGAGATTGGAAAGCCAGCGCTTCTGACAAAATTTGTCAGTTTGGTGATCTAGGAGATTGTGATTGTGTTTTTATTTGCTCTCATAGACATAACTTTGGGAGTCTATCAGTCTCCATTTGTGCCAGTAAGTTATCTGCTACTTACTTTGTGCCAGTAAGTTATCTGCTACTTACTTTGTGCCAGTAAGTTATCTGCTCTAATTTTGGATGGTGCATGAATTTTGTATGAATTCCCAATTCAAGTACAATACAAGTAATGGTGGTTGGGGATGGGACAGGAATTTTTCTATATAGTGGATTCACACATTGCATTACAGGTTTTGCATTTACAATTAGGCATGAGGAAAGTAATAGATAAACACTCCCTCCATTGGTCCTATAAAATGCAAGTGTCAAACAGCACACTCAGCCCTTTTCTGGATTTAGAATATCTTGCCGGTTAAAATTAAATTTGAAACAGAACAGATTCTCTAAATCATTAATAGCAAAGAAAAAAAAATCCTGTTCCATCTGCCTAAAAGAGATTTTTTTTTTTTTAAAGCAATGAAGGTCAGTCAAAGTTTAAGGATTCCAGTGTGGTACATTCTCCGAATATTAGATCTTCCACTGTTTCTTAAAGAACAAATTAATTTGATGGACTACAGAATTCAAAACTGCAGCTGTGTTTGGGTAATATTTTTCTACATAAATCTAGGATAAACCTCAGAAGGTTTATTCCAAGTCGGGCTAACTGTCTTCCTTTCTTAAAATGGCTAAAGTCTTTACAAATTTTCAAGCTTGTTCTTCTGGACTTATATTTCTTTCTGAAATTTGCGTGGATTATGTAAGAGCCTGTTAGATAAATTGAATAAGCCATTTTGAAATTTAATATTCACAACAAAAAATATCACCTCTATTTTCTATTCCTTTCCAAATTTTTAAAATTCCGTTGTTGCTCATCTTATTTTCTCTCCAGTGCTATTATAATTTTACTGATTAACCATTAGGCCAGCGTTTCCCAACCGGTGTGCCGCGGCACAGTGGTGTGCCGCGAGACATGGCCAGGTGTGCCGCGAGAAGCTCAAGCTGGGCGGGGCGCTGCCGGCGCCCCTGCCTGAGTGTCATCCTGTGGATGGTCTTGGGCTTCACAGTCGCTTCCTGGTTCCCTCTCCTCCCACCGCCTGTGTCTCCCGCCGTCGCCTCCCACCAAGCCGTCACCCGTTGCCGTGGGTTCCTCGATTGGGAGCTGCCGCTTCCCTCTGTCCAGCTCAGCCACGCTGCCGTAGAAAGCACAGAGGTTATTGCCACCGCTTCTGCCTCCACTCAGGGAGCCACCGTGGTCACCGCGCCTTTTCCTCTCCCTCAGCTCAACCACGGTGGCTCCCTGAGTGGAGGCAGAGGTGGCGGCAATAACCTCTGCACTTTCTACGGCAGCGTGGCTGGGCTGCCTGGAAGGAAGCGGCAGCTCCGAGGAATGAGGCGCTGGCGGTAGACACAGGCGGAGGGAGGAGAGGGAACCAGGAAGCCACCGTAAAGCCCAAGACCAGCCACAGGACGACCTTCAGCCAGGGGCACCGGAACCGCGCGCAGCCATGGTGGGAGCAGCATGAGGTAGCAACGAGGCGCGAGGACAAGCAGGCAGCTTGGCGGAGGGGAAGCGCTGAGGGGCTCTCCTCCTTCCCCACCCCCGCGCTTCTCTCCCGCCCTGGCTTTCGCTTCGCCCCATGATTTCCCCGCAATTTCATTCAGGCCACCTCTTGCCTTCTTTTTGAACTGCGGGGAAATCTGCGGGCAAAGCAAAAGCCAGGGCGGGAGAGAAGCGCGGGGGTGGGGAAGGAGGAGAGCCTCTCAGCGCTTCCCCTCCGCCAAGCTGCCTGCTTGTCCTCGCGCCTTGTTGCTACCTCCTGCCTTTTTCCAGGGGCCTTTGGAAGGCACCCAGGGAAGGGGGGGGATTGGGGGTGGCTGCAGCGGCTTCTCGTCCTCCTCATCCGGCTGCTAATGCCCGCCCGGCCCCTCTTGCAGTCCCTTCACGGAGCACTTTTGTCCCAGGCTGTCAGCGAAAGGGCTGCAGGACAGGCGGGGCAGGCGTTCTTCTCACAGCTGAGGCAGAATTTGGAATGTCGGGGGTGTGTGCGTGCGGGCTCCGCATCCCCCTGCCACCCGGAACATTTAAAATAAGAAAAACCTTCGCCGGCCTCCGCAGAGAAGAAAGGAAGAGAGAGAAAGAGAGACAGAGCAAGAGAGGCAGAGAGAGAGAGAAAGAGAAAGAGAGAGAAAGAGAGCTAGCAAGAGAGAGAAAGAGAGACAGAGAAAGAGAGACAGAGAGAGAGAGAGAAAGAAAGAAAGAAAGAGAGAGAATGAAAGAGAGATAGCAAGAGAGGCAGAGAGAGCAAGGGAGAGAGAAAGACATATAGGGAGGGAAGGAGGGAGAGAGAAAGAGAGCAAAAAAGAGAGGAAGAAAGAAAGAAGGATGGAGAGAGAGAAACAAGGGAAGGAAGGAAGAGAGAGAAAGAGTGAGGGAGAAATAGAGCGAAATGGAGGAAGATTTTTTTTTGTCAAAACTTTTCTTTAGCCACCCCCCCACCCCCCCGTTCAGTGTTCCCCAGGATTTTGAAAATATGAATAATGTGCCGCGGCTCAAAAAAGGTTGGGAAACACTGCATTAGGCTATATCAGAATATAAGAATATTTCCCTTCTGTTCTGTTCTGATTCTTGGAGACCGTCTAGACAAGTCCCTGCAGTTTTCTTGGCAATGTTTTTCAGAAGTGGTTTGCCATTGTCTCCTTCCTAGAGTTGAAAGAGAAGGGATTGTCCAAAGCCACAAAGCTGACTTTGCAACTATGGCAAGATTAGAACTCATGGTCTCCTGGGTTCTACCTTGATGCCTTAACTACCATACTAATAAAAATAATTTTAAAGGTTGATATATAATTGCGACCAGATGTCTTTCTTTTGGTATTGATACATTTTAAAAAATTGGACGAAGTCACGGAGCTTTATTTTTGTATGTGATAACTGCAGCAAGATTGTTTACAAAGATGGAAAGATTCTGTACTACTACAATGGAGGAATGGTAGGTGAAAATGACAAAACTTGCTGAGATGGTCAACTTGGTAGAAAAGCAAACAAACACAGGAGCTATGTTAATGCTGACTGGAAAATCAACATGGTCTTTCTGGCAAAACACAAAAATAAACATGATTTATGGTTTTAGACAATATAGAAAGATTATTTTGTAATCATACAGTGTTTGTAAATTTATAAGTGTACTTATTGTTCTAAAGAGGATCAGATACTTACTTCTATCTTTTTTTCCCTTTCCTCTTTTTCTTTTCTTTCTTTCTTGTAGTTTAACCCTTTCTTTCATTCCTTTCTTTTTTTTCTTTCTTCTTTTATATTAGCTTGTATTATGTGTATGTGTGCTTATGTGTGCCTTTCTGTGTGTGTGAGTGAGACATATTTTTGCTAATAATGAAAATGAAGTGAGATGAGTATAGATCTGTTTCAAGCTATTTAGCTCCCATCAGCTAGCCATATAAACAGCTTGAAATAGATCTGTATTCATCTCCCTTCATTTTCATTATCAGCAAAATTTGTTATGCATATAGGAAATAGATTGTCAGCTATAGCATCAACCTGCCTGGATGGCCCCTGGAGGGGCTGAGAGGCAAAAAGGAAGCAGTATTCTCCCTCCCATATTTGGTTATACCAGGGTGATTCAACAAATAAACAACAACCATACATATATATATGTGTGTGTGTGTGTATGGGGGGGAAATTAAAAGCAACATGAGAAAATATTATTTTACTGAAAGAGTAGTAGATCCTTGGAACAAACTTCCAGCAGATGTGGTAGATAAATCCACAGTAACTGAATTTAAACATGCCTGGGATAAACATATATCCATCCTAAGATAAAATACAGAAAATAGTATAAGGGCAGACTAGATGGACCATGAGGTCTTTTTCTGCCGTCAGACTTCTATGTTTCTATGTTTCTATATTACACATATACATATACATTGCATTGGCATCCTTCAGTCTCGAAAGACCATGGTATCATGCTCTGGATTCCCCAGAGCATGAAGCCTGGGTACGTTAGTATATCTATACCTATACATATACATATATACACACAAATGGAGAAATCCAGGCTTTTATGGCTCAAAAGAGCCATCTGGTGGATATACTGTAATTGCAAAAATAGTTGGCTTTTTAAAAAAATCACTTTTATATTATTATATTATGTTATATTATATTATATTTTATATATTATATTATATATTATATTATATTATATTATATTATATTATATTATATTATTGCACTGTGCTACGCTACGCTACATTATATTATAGTATATTATATTATATATTATATTATATTATATATTATATTATATTATATTATTTATTTGATTTCAAAGTTGCCCTTTTGGAGGCAACTCAGGGATATGCAGAATAATTTTCTTCCAATTGTATTAATGAAGAATAATCAAAATGTAGCTTTAATCTTTCCTCCTGCAAATGCCCATTACTGCTTGCAAATTATAATTTGCTCCACAAAGCTTGAAGCAAATTCTGGTCCCAAAATTGTTATGCTGCTGAACCAGAATAATGCCCGCTGCAGGTGTAAAGCCTTAGTAAGACCACACTTAGAATATTGCATCTAGTTTTGGTCACCGCACTATCAAAAGAATGTTGGGACTCTAGAAAAAGTGCAGAGAAGAACAATCAGGATGATTAGGGAAGTAGAGACAAAAATATATGAAGAACAATTACAGGAACTGGGCAAGGCTAGTCTAGTGAAGAGGAGGACCAGGGTAGACATGATAGCAGTCTTCCAATAGTTGAGAGGCGGCCACAGAAAGGTGGGTGGTCAAGCTATTCTCCAAAGCACCTGAAGGGCAGACAAGGAATAATGGATGGAAACTGATCAGGGAGACATTCAAACAAGAAATTAGAGGAAATTGTCTGACAGTGAGAACAACCAACCAATGGAACAGGTTGCCTTTGGAGGTTGCGAGAGTTTCATCATTGGAGAATTTCAAGAAGAGATCGGGCTGCCATTTGTCAGAAATGGTGTTGGGCAGTGATGGCGAACCTTTTTTGGTTCATGTGCCAAAAGGGTGTGTGTTGGTGTGCTAGCATGCATACACATGCCCACACACCTTTCCTCCCCCCCGTGCATGTGCACAACCCCCACACCCCATCACATGAAGCCTAAGATGCTAAAAAAATGGCCCAACGGCCAAACCGGAAGTTTGGAAAACACTTCGGGTTTGCCTATTTTTTGCACTCCAGAGGGTTCAAAGAAACTTCCTGAAGTCCCCGAGTGCAAAAAACCCCAACACAACAGGCAAAACGGAAGTTCAGAAAATACACTTCCGGTTTGCCTGTTGTGCTGTTTTCTGCACTCTGGGGCTTCAGGAAGCTTCTCTGAACCTTCTGGGGTGCAAAAAAAAGCACAATGGGCAAACCGGAAGTGCATTTTCTGAACTTCTGGTTTGTCCATTGGATAGGTTTTTTGCACTCTGGGGCTTCAGGGAAGCTTCCCTAAAGATTCTGGAGAGTGAAACAGCCTTTCCCAAGGCCGAAATAATAATAATAATAATAATAATAATAATAATAATAATAATAATAATAATAATTTATTAGATTTGTATGCCACCCCTCTCCGAGAACTCGGGGTGGCTCACAACAATGATAAAAACAATATTAGAGTGGCACAAATCTAATATTAAAAGAAATAACTAAAACCCTATCATATTAAAACCAGACAACACATACATACCAAACATAAATTATAAGGAGCCTGGGGAAAAGATATCTCAAATCCCCCATGCCTGGCGGTATAGGTGGGTCTTGAGTAGTTTACGGAAGACAAGGAGGGTGGGAGCAGTTCTAATCTCCAGGGAGAGTTGATTCCAGAGGGCCTGGGCCACTATAGAGAAGGCTCTTCCCCTGGGGCCCGCCAGACGACATTGTTTAGTCGACGGGACCCGAAGAAGGCCAACTCTGTGGGACCTTATCGGTCGCTGGGATTCGTAGGGTAGCAGGCAGTTCCGGAGGTACTCTGGTCCAATGCCATATAGGGCTTTAAAGGTCATAACCAACACTTTAATTGTGACTGGCTAGTACGTGCATGTGTGCTGGAGCTGACATAGAGCAACATCTCACGTGCCCTCTGATATGGCTCTGTGTGTCACTTGTGGCATGCCTGCCATAGCTTCGTCATCATGGGTGTAGTGTCTGCTTGGGCGGGGATTTGGATTACCTCAATAATGTCAGAAATAAGTTTATTTCTGGAGATAATGTTACAATGCAAGTAAATGGTTTGTAACCATAGGAAAGGCTAATGTAAGCCATAATCAGCATGTAATCATGGGTTAGCTAAATGTGCTGCAACCTGATTGGCTGTAACCTATATAAGGAGTAACACCTTTGCATGGGTGTGGTTTTGTTATAGTGTGGTTTGTTACTGTGGTTTGCTATAGTGAGTGGTTTGTTACAGGATGGTTTGTTATAGAGTGGCTTTGTGCTGAGTGGTTTATAGTTGGTGGTTAGTGCTTGGTGGTTGCGGTGGTGGATGTAATAAGAGATATACTAGTATTGTGGATAGTTTATTATACAGTGATCCCTCGAGTTTCGCGATCTCGATCTTCGCGAAACGCTATATCGCGATTTTTCAGCAATTGTGACCATCTCGATCTTCGCGAACGCTATATCGCGATTTTTCCCACCCGATGAGGTCACTCCCTTCCTTTCTCATCTTTCTTTCTCTCTCTCTTTCTCTATGTTGCTTCTTCCTCTCTCACACTCTCTTCCTCCCTCTCTCATCTCTCTTTCCTTCTCTCTCTTTCTCTCCCCCTCTTGCTCTCGAGTGGCCGCCTAGCAGCTGGTCTGCTCGGCAGCGCAGCAGCAGCGAGGAGCCGAAGATCTTCGGCTCCTCGCTGGTGCTGCGCTGCCGAGCAGATCAGCTGCTAGGCGGCTGAAGGAACCTTCCCTGGGTCTTCCCCGCCGCCTCGGATCCCGCTGATGCCCGCCCGCCGTTTGCCGCTTGCCCGTTCGCCCGCCGCTCGCCTCGTTCGCCCGCCGCTCGCCTCGTACGCCCGCCGCTCCCCTCGTTCGCCCGCCGCTCCCCTCGTTCCCCCGCCTCGTTCACCCGCCTCGTTCGCCCGCCCCGTTCACCCACCTCGTTCCCCCGCCTCGTTCGCTCGCCTCGTTCCCCCGCCTCGTTCCCCCGCCTCGTTCGCTTGCCCCGTTTGCTCACCCCGTTCCCCCGCCTCGTTCACCCGCCACGTTCGCCCGCCCCGTTCACCCACCTCGTTCCCCCGCCTCGTTCGCTCGCCTCGTTCCCCCGCCTCGTTCCCCCGCCTCGTTCGCTTGCCCCGTTTGCTCACCCCGTTCCCCCGCCTCGTTCGCTCGCCTCGTTCCCCCGCCTCGTTCGCTCGCCCCGTTCGCTCGCCCCGTTCCCCCGCCTCGTTCGCTCGCCTCGTTCCCCCGCCTCGTTCCCCCGCCTCGTTCGCTCGCCCCGTTCACCCGCCGCTGTCGGGACACCCCCCCACCGCAGCACTTTGAATCCCGCCGCTTCTGCTGGATACGGGCGTTTCACTTTCCCTCCAAGGCAAAAAGATTCCGGCATTCTGGGATGATGGGGCTGGACTTCCCAGGCGGAAGGCGTGCCCCTCTCCCCGGCAACTTTTTGCCTGAGAGGGAAGGTGAAACGCCCCTCATAGCAGCTGCTACGAGGGGCGTTTCACCTTCCCTCCAAGGCAAAAAGATCCGGCCCCATCATCCCAGAATGCCGGCAACTTTTTGCCTGAGAGGGAAGGTGAAATGCCCCTCGTAGCAGCTGCTACGAGTGGCGTTTCACTTTCCCTCCAAGGCAAAAAGATTCCGGCATTCTGGGATGATGGGGCTGGACTTCCCAGGCGGAAGGCGTGCCCCTCTCCCCGGCAACTTTTTGCCTGAGAGGGAAGGTGAAACGCCCCTCATAGCAGCTGCTACGAGGGGCGTTTCACCTTCCCTCCAAGGCAAAAAGATCCGGCCCCATCATCCCAGAATGCCGGCAACTTTTTGCCTGAGAGGGAAGGTGAAACGCCCCTCGTAGCAGCTGCTACGAGTGGCGTTTCACTTTCCCTCCAAGGCAAAAAGATTCCGGCATTCTGGGATGATGGGGCTGGACTTCCCAGGCGGAAGGCGTGCCCCTCTCCCCGGCAACTTTTTGCCTGAGAGGGAAGGTGAAACGCCCCTCATAGCAGCTGCTACGAGGGGCGTTTCACCTTCCCTCCAAGGCAAAAAGATCCGGCCCCATCATCCCAGAATGCCGGCAACTTTTTGCCTGAGAGGGAAGGTGAAATGCCCCTCGTAGCAGCTGCTACGAGTGGCGTTTCACTTTCCCTCCAAGGCAAAAAGATTCCGGCATTCTGGGATGATGGGGCTGGACTTCCCAGGCGGAAGGCGTGCCCCTCTCCCCGGCAACTTTTTGCCTGAGAGGGAAGGTGAAACGCCCCTCATAGCAGCTGCTACGAGGGGCGTTTCACCTTCCCTCCAAGGCAAAAAGATCCGGCCCCATCATCCCAGAATGCCGGCAACTTTTTGCCTGAGAGGGAAGGTGAAACGCCCCTCGTAGCAGCTGCTACGAGTGGCGTTTCACTTTCCCTCCAAGGCAAAAAGATTCCGGCATTCTGGGATGATGGGGCTGGACTTCCCAGGCGGAAGGCGTGCCCCTCTCCCCGGCAACTTTTTGCCTGAGAGGGAAGGTGAAACGCCCCTCATAGCAGCTGCTACGAGGGGCGTTTCACCTTCCCTCCAAGGCAAAAAGATCCGGCCCCATCATCCCAGAATGCCGGCAACTTTTTGCCTGAGAGGGAAGGTGAAATGCCCCTCGTAGCAGCTGCTACGAGTGGCGTTTCACTTTCCCTCTAAGGCAAAAAGGTGCCGGCATTCTGGGATGATGGGGCCGGACTTCCCAGGCGGAAGGCGTGCCCCTCTCCCCGGCATGTTTTTTCCTTGGAGGGAAGGTGAAATGCCCCTCGTGAAATGTCCCTCGGGGCTGGCAGCGACTGACGCAGCGGGGAACATTGGTGCGGGAGGCAGGAGAGGACTGGGTGACTGGAGTAGCAGCGCCGCCGCCGTCGCCGCCACGCCCGGCTCGAATTCCCTGGCTGCTTGGCAGTGGAGGCTCGGGCAAAAGGGGCTGGAGACGCAGAGCCGAGCACGCCCCTTCCTCCCCGAAAGCTGGCCTTTTTGTCTGGGAGGGAAGATGACGCGCCGGCGGCACGGGCGAGGGGTGGGAGGCAAATCTCTGCGTCTCCAGCCCCTTTTGCCCGAGCCTCCACTGCCAAGCAGCCAGGGAATTCGAGCCGGGCGTGGCAGGGAACATCGGCTGGAGACGCAGAGATTTGCCTCCCACCCCTCGCCCGTGCCGCCGGCGCGTCATCTTCCCTCCCAGACAAAAAGGCCAGCTTTCGGGGAGGAAGGGGCGTGCTCGGCTCTGCGTCTCCAGCCCCTTTCGGCCAAGCCTCCCTGGCTGTTTGGCCGGGCCGGGCGTGGCGGTGAGGGGCTGGAGCCGAGCACGCCCCTTCCTCCCCGAAAGCTGGCCTTTTTGTCTGGGAGGGAAGATGACGCGCCGGCAGCACGGGCGAGGGGTGGGAGGCAAATCTCTGCGTCTCCAGCCCCTTTTGCCCGAGCCTCCACTGCCAAGCAGCCAGGGAATTCGAGCCGGGCGTGGCAGGGAACATCGGCTGGAGACGCAGAGATTTGCCTCCCACCCCTCGCCCGTGCCGCCGGCGCGTCATCTTCCCTCCCAGACAAAAAGGCCAGCTTTCGGGGAGGAAGGGGCGTGCTCGGCTCTGCGTCTCCAGCCCCTTTTGCCCGAGCCTCCACTGCCAAGCAGCCAGGGAATTCGAGCCGGGCGTGGCAGGGAACATCGGCTGGAGACGCAGAGATTTGCCTCCCACCCCTCGCCCGTGCCGCCGGCGCGTCATCTTCCCTCCCAGACAAAAAGGCCAGCTTTCGGGGAGGAAGGGGCGTGCTCGGCTCTGCGTCTCCAGCCCCTTTCGGCCAAGCCTCCACTGCCAAGCAGCCAGGGAATTCGAGCCGGGCGTGGCAGGGAACATCGGCTGGAGACGCAGAGATTTGCCTCCCACCCCTCGCCCGTGCCGCCGGCGCGTCATCTTCCCTCCCAGACAAAAAGGCCAGCTTTCGGGGAGGAAGGGGCGTGCTCGGCTCTGCGTCTCCAGCCCCTTTTGCCCGAGCCTCCACTGCCAAGCAGCCAGGGAATTCGAGCCGGGCGTGGCAGGGAACATCGGCTGGAGACGCAGAGATTTGCCTCCCACCCCTCGCCCGTGCCGCCGGCGCGTCATCTTCCCTCCCAGACAAAAAGGCCAGCTTTCGGGGAGGAAGGGGCGTGCTCGGCTCTGCGTCTCCAGCCCCTTTTGCCCGAGCCTCCACTGCCAAGCAGCCAGGGAATTCGAGCCGGGCGTGGCAGGGAACATCGGCTGGAGACGCAGAGATTTGCCTCCCACCCCTCGCCCGTGCCGCCGGCGCGTCATCTTCCCTCCCAGACAAAAAGGCCAGCTTTCGGGGAGGAAGGGGCGTGCTCGGCTCTGCGTCTCCAGCCCCTTTTGCCCGAGCCTCCACTGCCAAGCAGCCAGGGAATTCGAGCCGGGCATGGCAGGGAACATCGGCTGGAGACGCAGAGATTTGCCTCCCACCCCTCGCCCGTGCCGCCGGCGCGTCATCTTCCCTCCCAGACAAAAAGGCCAGCTTTCGGGGAGGAAGGGGCATGCTCGGCTCTGCATCTCCAGCCCCTCACTGCCATGCCCGGCCCGGATTCCCTGGCTGTTTGGCCAGGGAGGCTTGGCCGAAACGGGCTGGAGACGCAGAGCCGAGCACGCCCCTTCCTCCCCGAAAGCCGGCCTTTTTTGTCTGGGAGGGAAGATGACGCGCCGGCGGCACGGGCGAGGGGTGGGAGGCAAATCTCTGCGTCTGCTTGCGGACACCCTAGCTCCGCTTCTCAGCTGGGAAGCAGAGCTGGGGTATCCCCGCGCTCGCGCGCGCCGTCCGCCATTGCCAGCTCCGCTTCCCAGCTGAGAAGCGGAGCAGCTGCTACGAGGGGCATTTCACCTTCCCTCCCAGGCAAAAAGATGCCGGGGAGAGGGGCACGCCTTCCGCCTGAGAAGTCCGGCCCCATCATCCCAGAATGCCGGCATCTTTTTGCCTGGGAGGGAAGGTGAAATGCCCCTCGTAGCAGCTGCTCCGCTTCTCAGCTGGGAAGCGGAGCTGGCAATGGCGGACGGCGCGCGCGAGCGCGGGATACCCCAGCTCTGCTTCCCAGCTGAGAAGCGGAGCTAGGGTGTCCGCAAGCGCGCGCGCTCTTCGGGACACCCCCCCCTCCGCTTCTCAGCTGGGAAGCGGAGCTGGCAATGGCGGGCGAAGGACGGGCGGCGGTGGAAGTAAAAACACCATCTGCGCATGCGCAGATGGTGTTTTTACTTCCGCACCGCTACTTCGCGAAAAATCGATCATCGCGAGGGGTCCTGGAACGGAACCCTCGCGATGATCGAGGGATCACTGTAGTGGGTAAATGTAAAAGTGATAGTTTATTTAGAGAAGCAGTTTGATAAGAAGAAGAAAAAATACAGTGATAAAGAACTTTTCAAGATTTTTTGCTTCTACTTAAGAACCATTTTCTACTTAAGAACCATTTTCTACTTAGGAACCTGAGCCCGGAAAAATTTCCCAGGAAATTTGAGAGCAGCATGAAGGCCCGGCCAGTTTCTTGCCATTCTCCCTTTAATCCTGACTATCTGGGCTGCCAGAGGAGCCTTTTGGTGGCGCTTAAGGAGGCTTTGGCAGTCCAGAGTGAATGAAACATTTTCCTTTCTCTGGGCCCTTGGACAGGGAATAAACCTCTGCCAGCGCCCAGAGAAAAGAAACGCTCCCTTCGCTCTGGGCAGCCGAGGAGTCACCACAGCAAAGGAAAGGCGTGGCTACAAAGCGAGTGAGTGAGAGGAGAAGGGAGCCCTTCAGCATGGGAAGGAAGAGGCAGCAGGTAGCAGCAGCAGCAGCCAGCGTATGGGAGGCAGCCTCGCCCCGGGTGTATTGGAGGCGCATGCTCTTCCTCGCCACCTCAGAGTTCCTCTTTTTCTTTAAGCATTAAAGTTTTGGATTTTTTTTATTCCCCTCACCTCACTTTCAGCAGCGACTCTCCTCCTCCTCCCACCCAAATTCCGAGCTTTTATTTCTTTCCTAATGGGTTTGCATGCATTATTTGCTTTTACATTGATTCTTATGGGAAAAATTGCTTCTATTTAAGAACATTTCTACTTAAGAACCTGGCCATGGAACAAATTAAGTTCTTAAGTAGAGGTACCACTCTATATATTTTACAAGAAAACCTGCTGCAGTGTTTTCATTGAAGACTTCAATTAGGTATAGTGGTTAACTGTGGCTAAATAAGGTCTTTTCCAACTCTCTTAATCTGTTATTATCTGGGCAGAACATAATCAAACCCTGCTACTTTCAGTCTTTTAGTCATTGCTATTCAGTTTTGTTATGTATTAGATAATAATATTAGGAATTGTTCCTGGTTAGAATATAACACTTGTTGTTAAGCAGAACTCAGTAGAAGTACTGTAAATGTTTACCTGTTGCTGATTGGCTGTTGTATTCTGGCGCCAAGAATAAGGAGCTGTCAGCCGCCGCTGTTGCTGGGCGAGTTCATATAAATAGCGCGGCTCCCGGTCTTACGCGTTTTCTGTTAGTGAAAGTGCGGCTGAGAGAAAGTGTTACAGCCGCTTGTTAACGCCTGTAAAAATAAAGAGAAATTCATTGGAACCGTGTATTTGCATCTATTACATTGGCGACGAGGGTCTCGAGGTCATTTTTTTTTCTCGAAAAAATTAGAGAAAATATAGAATGTCGACCCCTTCGATCATCCAGCCTCCCGAGCTCTTTGACCCCGAGAGGTCTACCTGGACAGCCTATATGGCGAAATTTGACATTTTTCTGGAAGCAGCAGGCATGCGTGATGCTGAAGACAGCAGAAAAAGGGCTCTCTTTTTGAATTATTGTGGGACTCAAATTTTTGAATTAGCGGGCACTTTAACAGATCCTGAGCCTGCTAACTCTGTACAGTGGGATATTTTAAAAGAAAAACTGGCTTCTCATTTTAAGCCAACGAAGCCTGCTCGGGTTTACAGGCACCAATTCTCGCGCACAGCACAGGCTGAAGGCGAGTCAATTAATCAATTTGCTACTCGCCTCAGGACAATTTTAGCGAAGTGCCAGTTTGAAAATCCTGAGGCGAGATTGACAGATGCAATAATTTTTGGAATGCGAAATGTTACTATTCGCAATAAACTGCTGGCAACTGAAGAATCAACACTTCAAGATGTCATCAAAGCAGCGCAAACGGCTGAGGTGGCCGAAGCCGCTGCAGCCGATCTTAAAACTAATGATAAACTACCGACGGTCTGCAAGATCTCGGACAGCCACCGTGCCCAGATGTCTCGACCGTACGACTACCAGTTACAAGATCAAGACCCGTTTGATGACTACTGCTGTCAGATTCGTGGACCAACATCCAGACAGCCCCGTCCCTCCTACCAGCCGTGTGCCGGATGCCGAGGACAACATCCAAGATCCCGGTGCCCTTTCAAGGACGCCTTCTGCCGACGCTGTGACAAGCGAGGACACATCGCTCCTGTTTGCCGAGCCGTCCTTCCAGATGACTTCTCGGGCTCTCAAGATCTCCTACCTACATTTTCTTCCCAGCGCTTTTCTCGACCCCCGAGACTGCAAGGCAGAGGGAACCGGCGTCCATGGAACCCTCGAGGTAACATTTACTGCCCAAGCTCTGGCTCTTCTTTCTCCCCCATTAATAAAATTGTTGTCCCCATCCTACTTAATCACAAGCCATGTCCCATGGAGCTGGACACTGGCTCCAAATATACATTAATGCCTTGGCACAAGTTGCACCTTTATGTGCCAGGCCTCTCTCGGGACTCCTTGCAACCTCTGGACATTTCTATCAATGACTTTCAGGGACACCCTATTCGGGTATTAGGCAGAACCAATGTGCCAGTCACTTTTAAAAATGTACATGTCATTCTTCCATTGTTAGTTGTGGAAGGAGCAAATCACTCATTGTTGGGATTGGAGTGGATGGCCCCGTTAGGCTTAGCTGTCACTGGCCTCCACAAGATTACTGCACAAGGAACACAGGGGGTGCCTAATTTTGTTTGCGAGTTTCCTGAGGTGTTTCAGGAGGGTTTGGGCACCTACAAGGGACCCCCTATTTCTTTTTCTTTGGATCCTAATGTTCCCCCCCTTCGGCTAAAGCCGCGAAGGGTGCCACTTCCATTACTTGAGAAGTTGGATGCACAGCTGCAAAAGCTGCAACATCAAGGCATCTTAGTGCCAGTTGAACACGCACCCTGGGAGACTCCTATAGTGACACCATTGAAGCCAGATGGCACACTCAGAGTGTGTGCAGACTATAAATCTACATTGAACAAAGCTTTGCAACATAATTCCTACCCCATACCCATTGTCCAACAGCTGCTGCACACCCTGGGCTCGGGGTCCCTATTCGCACGCTTGGACCTAGCCCAGGCATATCAGCAGTTAACCGTAGATGATGCCACAGCAATGGCTCAGACAATTGTCACTCACCGAGGGGCATTCAAATGTACTCGTTTACAGTTTGGGGTCAGTGTGGCTCCAGGTATCTTTCAACGATTAATGGAAAGACTTCTCATGGGTCTCAAGGGGGTGGTCCCTTATTTCGACGACATATTAATTTGTGGGGACACCCCTAACCAACTTCCTAACCGCATTAGACAAGTCCTATCCCGGTTACGTGATAAGGGATTGCGCTTAAAGCCTGAGAAATGTGTATGGGAAACTTCCTCTATTGACTTTTTGGGGTTCCGCATAGATTCGCAGGGTATTCACCCCACGGATGATAAAGTGAAGGCCATCAAAGATGCCCCTGCCCCCACTTGCAAGGCTGAGCTACAAGCCTTTTTGGGACTTTTAAATTTCTATTCAGTTTTCTTGCGTCAAAAGGCTTCTGCAGCTGAGCCGCTTCATCGCCTCCTCCACAAGGGGGCAGTGTGGACATGGGGACACACGGAACAAGAAGCGTTCCAAGCTGTCAAAAATCTCCTGTCTTCAAACAGTGTTGTCATTCAATATAGCTCAACCCTTCCACTCAGGCTCACCTGCGATGCTTCACCCTACGGCGTGGGCGGAGTTTTAGCCCATGTTTTACCTAATGGGCAAGAAGCCCCAGTGGCTTATTTCTCAAGAACTTTGTCCTTAGCTGAAAGAAACTATGCACAAATAGATAGAGAGGCACTATCACTAGTGGCTGGGGTGAAAAAATTTCACCATTATTTATTAGGACGCCCCTTCCAATTAATTACAGACCACAAGCCTCTATTGGGTCTCTTAGCCACCGGTCGCCCTACCCCTCCATTCATGTCTCCACGAATGTCCAGGTGGGCAATATTCTTAGCGGGGTATGACTATGTACTTGTACATAAGGGGGGTTCATTAATCAACCACGCAGACGGACTTAGCCGCTGCCCCTTAGGTTTGCGAGTTGAAGACCCCGCTCTGGTAGCTGATGTCCTGCTTATAGACTTACAAGCTGACCCCTTAGTGACTGCACATGAAGTAGCCATTGAGACCAGGAAAGATCCATTATTGCATAAAATATTACAATTTATTCTACAAGGATGGCCACCTAATGGAGAAGACCATGGTGTTTCAGAGTACAAAACCAAATGCTTAGAGCTCTCTGTAATGCATGATTGTGTTCTGTGGGGAGACAGAGTAATCATTCCCCCCAACCTCAGGTTACAGGTTATGAAAATGTTACACAAAGGTCACCCAGGTGTGGTCAGGATGAAGGCCCTGGCCAGGGGATATGTATGGTGGCCTGGAATGGATAAGGCTATTGAAGATTGGGTGGCCACGTGCACACAATGTCAGGAATCTCGGCCAAATCCTCCTAAAATCTCCCCTGCAGAGTGGGACTTGCCTAAAAGCCCTTGGTCCCGAGTGCATATAGACTTAGCAGGGCCAGTGGGAAATACTATGTTCCTCATTGTAGTAGATGCGTACTCCAAATGGTTGGAGGTTATGGTATTGGGGTCCACTACATCACATGCGGTTATAAGGGTTTTAAGAAAATTGTTTGCAACTCACGGGTGCCCAGACGTCCTGGTATCGGACAATGGGCCCCAATTCACGTCATCAGAATTCAGGGAGTTCCTAGCACACTTGGGGGTCAGGCAAGCATTAACATCAGTCCATGCAGCATGGGCTAACGGTATGGCTGAAAGGTATGTCCGAGTGGCCAAAGAGGCCATTAAAAGGTCCGCACCAGGGGAAATACAAGAGAGGCTGGACACCTTCCTTCTGGCTCAACACATTACACCTAGTGTTATGTATTAGATAATAATATTAGGAATTGTTCCTGGTTAGAATATGACACTTGTTGTTAAGCAGAACTCAGTAGAAGTACTGTAAATGTTTACCTGTTGCTGATTGGCTGTTGTATTCTGGCGCCAAGAATAAGGAGCTGTCAGCCGCCGCTGTTGCTGGGCGAGTTCATATAAATAGCGCGGCTCCCGGTCTTACGCGTTTTCTGTTAGTGAAAGTGCGGCTGAGAGAAAGTGTTACAGCCGCTTGTTAACGCCTGTAGAAATAAAGAGAAATTCATTGGAACCGTGTATTTGCATCTATTACAAGTTTTGTCTGGTGTTTTGCTAACATGACTCAGCTCTTACTAATTCTCATTTTAGCACATGGCCAGGTGTTAGGAAGCCTTACTGAAGGTTCACATCTCTTCTCCCATGGTAATGTGGTCAGCCTGTGGCAGTAAACACATAAAAGGGAAATGTAAAGAATTTATTTAAAACATTCTGCAAGCAGTTGAACATAAGCTGCATAACCTGAAACTACAATGCATTATCAGAAAGGTTACAAAAGGCAACTCTGAAGAAAGTACAATGAAGATCCAGCAGATGTTTAGGTCTGAGGACTATATTCAAGTGATATGCTCAATAATTATTGCAGTGTTATTGTTGTGAGTGGTCCTCGATTCTGAGGAGGATGAGCCAGGCCCCTCTTGGTACAATGGGCCAGTGGTTTTGCCAGCTGATGCAGAGAGTGAGAGTGAGGGAGAGATAAACATGGATGAACTGGAGGGGGGGCACCAGGGGGGCAGATATGCCAATGAAAGTTGGGTCTGACATAGCGGAGGAGGAAGAGGAGGAAGACCATGAGCCTTTGTTAGATGTCCACTTTGGAAGACTAAGAAAAAGACAAGAATAATTGTATGGGAAAAGGAAGAAGTCTATAGGGGTTTTTTTTTTACTCTAGGGAATTGTTGTCTGCGGAGAGTCAGGAAAGCTGTAATTGTAAGTCAATGAAACCGGAGACTCTTTATCTCATAAAGGAATACGCAATTAGCTTTGATCTTCGGCAGCAGCCTAGCCACTGGACTGTTATCTTTTAACTCCTCTCACTGAAAAGATTCCAAGATGAACTCACACGCACAAATTTGGCTTGTATAAATTATGCTTTCTATATAAAAAGATTAATTTGAAAAACCAGTGAGTGGTTTTCAGTCTGTGTAGGCTCAGGATAGAATAGTTACCTATTTTGCCAGACCCATCCTCGAATACAGCTCATCTGTTTGGAACCCATATCACATCTCAGACATTAACACCCTTGAAAATGTCCAAAGATACTTCACCAGAAGAGCCTTTCACTCCTCCACTCAAAATAGAATACCCTACGAGACTAGACTTTCAATCCTGGACCTAGAAAACTTAGAACTAAAACGCCTTAAGCAAGATCTAAGTATTGTCCACAAGATCATATGCTGCAACGTCCTGCCTGTCGGCGACTACTTCAGCTTCAACCACAACAACACAAGAGCACACAACAGTTAAGTTAACAACTTAATGTTAACTGCTCCAAACTTGACTGTAAAAAATATGACTTCAGTAACCGAGTTGTCAAAGTGTGGAACTCATTACCGGACTCCATAGTGTCATCCCCAAACCCCCAACACTTTACCCTTAGATTATCTACGGTTGACCTATCCAGATTCCTAAGAGGTCAGTAAGGGGCGAGTACAAGTGCACTAGAGTGCCTTCCGTCCCCTGTCCTACTGCTCTCCTATATCTCCTATACCTTTCTTCTATTCCTATATCTCTTCTACTATTCTTTCATTGATATGTTCTATTACTATATCTTCTTTTCTATTCTTTCTTAGATATATTTTACTATGAGTATCTCCTCTATAACCTTCATCATGTATTTTACTATGTGTATATAGTTATATACCCACTAAAACCCTCATTGTGTATTGGAAAAAATAAATAAATAAGTAAAAATAAAATAAAATCAAGAGTTGATGTAGCTGGGAGGGGGAAAAGCAAAAAAGCTTGGAGGATTGACCATGGGATAGATCACACAGGAACAATGTAAACCTGGTTCCTTTGAAAGATTGAGTTGCTGCTTCTACTTTCTCCTGACTCATAAGTTTGGTGATCTTTACTTGCTTGCCTAAAGCCTTTTTTATATTTGTGATCATTATCCACAGTAGCATCCAACTGTTTTATGTTGGGACTAGTGGAACTGATTCAACAAATATTGTCCACCTTTACAAAGTTAGGGTTTCAGAAACTGAGCAGGAAGTCAAACCAGTCTGCTTCCAACTTCTGTCTCAATCTGTACAGCCTATCTCATCTACTGTTTAGTTTTTCCCGCAAACAAATGCTTACGTTCTACATTTTACTTCCCATTTGCTTGAAACCGTGACAGAGAAAGTTCACATAGAAGAAACCAAAAACATTCTTCTTGTTTTGCAAAGGGAGACTGAAACTCAAATTCCTCAATGCTCAGCCAATGATTTGGGGTGGCTCACACACTTTTGGAACCCAATCACAGGGATCTTTTAGGGAAAAATTTAAAATATCTCATAATGTTAGCATCCTTGGGTTTTTGAAGGAAAAGAAGGATTAAAAACCAGCAAGCAAAGAAACAAAACATGGTAAAAACTGTAAAATCATCAAGATAAAACTGATAACAGGTGGAATTTGTGGTGAGTATTTCAGATGGATGAAATGAGCATTACAGCACTGTGACGCAAGAGCCATTTTTCTACAAGGGGTCCAATGTCACACATATACCGCAAAAGGGTAGAGCTTGCAGCCTGACACTATTTTTAGCATTTTGTCTGCAACAGTGAGATAATGCAGATGTACCACTTACAATCATTCATTTTAATTTACAATAGTGTTTTTTTTAAAAGTAACTTAAGATGGATCCTTGCACTTACTTCTATCACAACATCCCCACATTACATGGTCAAAATTCAGCTGCTTGGCAATTGGCATTTATTTACAACCGAACGCAGGGCAAAAGAGCTGCGGTCACATATACAATTCCAACTCAGAACAGGGTAGAATTGGTCAGTATCATTTCAGAACAAGCAGCAATGGGCTTGTTTTACAAAGCAGCAGATTGAATTGGACACTTTAAAAAAAAGTTTCCTAATGTAAGGAATGGACTTTCTTGGGAGATGGTGGACTCTCCTTTGTTTGAAATGATTGAACAAAAGTGAGGTTAGATGGCATCTGTCAGGGATGTAAAAATGGATTTCTGCACTGGGCAGGTTTGAATTAGATGAATTTGCTAAGATCCCTCCAATCCTGACAGTCCATATTCCTATAATTCTTAATTAGTTGTAAAGAAACTAAGCAGCCTACAGCTTTAACAGATTAGTGTTGTATTGCCTTTTTACTTGATAGATAAGATATTTGCTTAACCTATAACAGTATGAAAATATTTCTTTTTCTTGCCCTAGAAAATGAAAACGAAACTGTGTTCTTCTGAGTAGATATTTTTAAGCTACAAAGCTCTTCCTTTTCTCTTAACGGGCTTTTAGAAGTTTCTGCTTCTTGAGCAGTGAACACAAATCACAGTAACTGAACGGGACCATTACAGCATTGAATCAGAAGATGGAAAAGTTTCGCCCAGTGCTGGATTTCATGGTCAATCACCAGAAGGTCTTGGGCTATGGGGCAGTGTCTCTACTGACTGCAGGTAGTGAGCGTATCTTTTCTGTGGTGGTGTTCAAATGCCCATGCAACTCCTGGAACACGTTTTATGGTGGTGTGTTTCTGCTGATGCCAGCCCTTATTCTGTTTCTGCTGGGCTTGCTCCTGAGTGTACATTCTTGGAAGGTGCTCACTGGCTGTTGCCCTAAAGGCAGACCATGTAGATGTGTTTGTGGGAATCGCCTCCAGCGCCGCTTACAAGTGATGGGATTTGCAATACTCAGGGCTGCTGTGGCTCCTCTCACGTGGATTTCTGTGGCCTTACTGGGGGGAAGTTTCTATGAATGTACTGCTACTGGGAGCTCTGTTTTACAGAAGTATGTATGCAAAGATAAAGGGGAAGAATGCATCAAAAGTCTGGTTAAAGTGCCTTGTCTCGGCCCCCACTCTCCTACTTCTGAACTGGAGATACTAGCAACCCTTCGAGCTCAATCACAGGTTAGTATATGACTTTTTACAATTTGTGTTTTACAAGTTGTGTAACAGCCAGACTTCCCATCTTAGAAGTCTGCAGGGGTGCTAACCAGACAATTGAAATAGCACCAGGAGCTTTTCTACTAGTTGTGTTGACAATAGTGGTCTCCATTCTTAAAGACTTCCATAGCATTTCTGTCCTGGCAGCCTGTTTCATGGCATTTGTTTATTTGTTTGTTTGTTTATTTGATTGATAAGAATCTTAAGAGTCTTGCAGAAAGTGAGGAGGGTGGGGGCAGTGCAAATCTCTGGGGGGAGCTAATTCCAGAGGGCCGGGCCTCCCACAGAGAAGGCTCTTCCCCTTGGTCCCACCAGGTGACATTGTCTGGTTGATGGCACCTGGAGAAGGCCGACTCTGTGGGACCTAACTGGTCGCTGGAATTCATACGGCAGAAGGCGGTCCCGCAAGTAATCTGGCCCAATGTCATGTAGGGCTTTATAGATCATTACCAATACTTTGAATTGGGTCCGGAAACCAATCGGCAACAAATGCATTCCGCAAAGTGTTGGAGAAACATGGGCTTGTCTAGGAAGACCCATGACTGCTCACGTGGCTGCATTTTGCACAATTTGAAGTTTCCGAACCTTCTTCAAAGGTAGCCCCATGTAGAGAGCATTGCAGTAGGTACCAGGTTAGGAGGTTTTAATTGGTTCAGTTCAAATATTCATTTTGATGACGTTGTCCTGTCAGTCAACATAGTTAATAGTGAACTAGAGATGACATGATCTTGTCAATTGCTTCTAGCTAGGGAAGCTGTTATGTGAGGAAATGAGAAAAAATGTATCTTTTCCTACCTTGCAGAGAAATTGATTGCAATTAGAAGGGGAAATTCCTCATTAGCATCAGAGGGAATTTCCCCTCATCACATTGTGAATTGGAAGGATTTTCCTCAAGAATGCAACTAATAGGGCTGTGCAGCAATTTGGATTTGACGAGGAAAAGGTGATTTGGAGTTCATTCAGAAACATATGTACCCCTGTCCTTATATCAAACATCTACTTTCTTCGGGGTCCTTCTGATAGCTCCAGATGATGGCTGTGTAAGCTTTGGAAATAATGCAGTTGTTTTAAGGAAATGCTGATAGCTGCTCGAGAATTCTCTAATTGTATTCTGAAATCATTTCCCTCTTCAAATCCAGATCACCTTATACAACCTTAACAATAAGAGATGAAAAGCTATATTACATTTCCATACCTGCTCAGATCCCTTAGTTATCCATCTTGTCCCTCCAGTTGTATTGAGAGGCTTTATTGAAAAATATTTATGGTGAATTAGCAGTCTTTAATTTTTTTAGTCAGAACAGGCAAGGAAAATAGATCGGTTAAAGGTACAGGCAAAATCTCTCCCTGAGGGAAAGTGGCGCGTCTCTAACTATTTATATCTTTCGCAAAGTAACAAACCTCTTTTGACATGGCAACAAGTCTCCCGCCAGAACGAACAGCCAATCAGAGGCTAACATGCAAATACAGAACCTTAGGAACCCTTTCTCATTTATATGCACATATTTAACATCTTTAAAGGGGTTTTGTTTTGCTACAGCTATCATATATCTAGGCCTCAAAAAGCTAGAGAAAAAAGGGTTGATGTGCTACTTTAGCAGCTCCTGTGTTGAACAATTTCCCTCCCTCCACATTCTCACATACAAATTTTAACATGTACATACCTTCCAATATTATATACACCACACATATTTCATAATTGTACACTTTTATCCATTGTTCCTGAACCAATATCTTATTTAATTCTTTTCTTAACCAACGCCAGTCTGCCCCTTTAACTATTCTTTCTTGCACTCCCCCCCCCGTTTCTCTCTTTCCTGGTCCTACCTACTTTCCCTTCACTCCTCCTCTACTTGTCTCTCCTTTTCTTCCTCCCTCTCTACTTCCTCTTCAACCTTCTAATAAGGAAGAGGAAGATTATCTTTTCTTCCAACAAGAAGAGATAAATATCAGGGGGTAAGCAACAGTTAAGAAGAAAGAAATATTTGTCCCTGAATTTTAGATTATAAATGCTAATGAAGATCAGCTACAATATACACCCAGAATGTAAGATGGTGTTTAACTTTGAACTGCCTTGATTGCAAACATTATTATTGTTTTTATGCTTCTTCTAAAGGTGTTCGGATGGATTTTGATTGCCGGCATCTTCACAGTGGCCCTTCTTGCCACCTGTATTGCTCGCTGCCGTTCTCCAGTCAGCGTTCTTCAACTTGCATTCTGGAAAGTCTATGTGCGGAAGGAGAAAGAACTTTTTGAAACCATGGCCAAAGAACACGCCTTCAAGTTAGCAGAGAGGAATCTTAAAAGTTTCTTTGATTCCACTGAGCTGGAGCCATTTCAGACCCCTAGTGCCAAAGCGTGGGATAACATTTCCTCCTTGTTTGCCTTTAATCCTAAAGACAATTGCTACAGCATGATACATAAATATGTCAGTCAGGAATCTAAACATGGTAGCATTAAGTCTGCTGAAGGAGATATATTCCCCGGTTGTTTGCAATTTGTAGATGGTGCAAATGCTGAACTCCAAATTTTGTAACAAAATTTGAGAAAATGCCTCTTGTTAGTTTCATAAAGAGGGAAGGGAAAAGCCTATTTTTTTGTAAGAGTTTGTTAGTATAACCTTCGAATAAAATTAGCATTAGTTTTCATAATTTTGGTTTCCCAGTCTGGTCTACGTTGAAGAGCTGACAAGTATCAAGGCTTGTTAATACAGTGGTACCTCGGTTTTCGAACGCTTCCCTTCTCGTACATTTCGGATATCGAACAAAATTTTCTGCAAAAATTTGCTTCAGTATCCGAACAAAAATTCGGATACCGAACAGCCAGAGAAAATTTTGTTCATTATCTGAAATGTAATCCCGGCAGCTTCAGGGCGCTGAGGAGCTCTCTAAGAGCTCCAAGCTGCAGGAAAGGTGGGGGCTGCTGCAATCCCGGCAGCTTTGGGGGGCTCCTTTCCTCATTGCTTTGTTTTATTACCTGTAAGGAGCTTCAAAAACTTTTTTCCTGTGGCTGCAACAGCGGCGATTTCCCTTCCAGTAGCAAGAGCGCCGGGAACGTCACGTGATGAAGGGAAGCCGGCGGAGCCATCTCAGCAATTGCTGCCGCTCCAGCAGCTTCTCTTCATTACGTGAATTCCCGGGGCTCTTGCTACTGGAAGGGAATTTGCCGCTGTTGCAGCCACAGGAAAAAAGTTTTTGAAGCTCCTTACAGGTAATAAAACGAAGCAATGAGGAAAAGAGCCCCCCAAAGCTGCCGGGATTGCAGCAGCCCCCACCTTTCCTGCAGCTTGGAGCTCTTAGAGAGCTCCTCAGCGCCCTGAAGCTGCCGGGATGGCAGCTTCTGGGGGCTCCTTTCCTCATATTTTTTTTAGCCGTATATATTCAGTAGGATTCCTGAAATGAAGTATATTACATCAAGCCAGTTACAAGACTAGTGTGGCAAATGAGTTTAGAATTGCAGTTAATACTTCGTGACAAGTAAGGCCTTTAAAATTGCTATGTAACCTATCAGTAATATTAAAAGTCAGGGTAGTTAAATACAGTAGGGGAGGGGAAGTCTCTTTTTTACTTTCACTTATCCTTTCATCAACATGCTCAGGAGAATATTAAATGAGTTCTCTTAATTTTTAATTCTAAGTAAATCAAATAGGATTTTCTCATCTTTTGACATTAAAACATGCAATCTAGCTCAAAAGGAATTATTTCAATTTTTCCCCCCTAGGAGACTTCCACTCCTAACCACTGCATTTCTCAAGGATGTAAATTTAGCTTTATGAATGTTTAGAGCAGATGGCTGAATTTGTGGAAATGAAATGATGAAAAAGATGAATCCTATTTGGTTCTGGCTTCATGGCACTTGAGAATTTCCCTTTGTTATTAGTGTTATTGCAATTTATTGTGTTTTTTCATCTTTTTTGAAATATGGCAGTTTTTGGAAGAGGTGTTCAGATATTCTGATTATTAATGATATAGATATTTATAATTTTAAAGAGCTAACATCATGAATGTTTGTGACAGCCTGCTCTTGCTTAATTTAGCCAACTCTATGAAGACTTGATGTCACTGTATATTCCCTAACTTCCCAAGTCTGTAACAAAAGGTCCCCAAGACTTCCAAAATCAAAGTAAATGCAAACATTAAAGTTTTAGGAAAAGTCTGAATACTAATCTAGAATCTAGCATTTCTCAGCCTCAACAACTTTTAATATTTGTGGACTTCAACTCTCAGAATTCCCCAAGCAAACTGCTAGCTAAGGACATTTGGGAGTTGAAATCCAGAAAAATTAAAGAGCTGCGTTTGAAAATTATTGCTATAAGACATTCTGGCAAGTCAAATTAACTTAAAAAGAGAAGTGCTGTTCAACACATATAGAAGGACTATTTATATATATAAAAATCTATGACAGGAAATAATATTGTTTTTATGACAGGATATCCTTTTCAAATTGTTCAGGGGAAAGCAGGCTGTTTCTCGGAAAGTATCATGGTCTTACAAATCAGTGAATGTTATCATATTGATAATTTTTTTGCTTCAGACAAAAGCCTAGCTCAATTATGGCAAACCTATGGCACGGATGCCACAGGTGGCATACAGAGACATATCTGCTGGCATGCGAACTGTTGTCCTAGCTCATCTCGAACATGCATGTGTGTGCTGGCTAGCTGATTTTTGGCTCACACAGCTCTGGGAGGGCGTTTTTGGCTTCCAGAGAGCCTCCAAGGGGATGGGGAAGGGTATTTTTGTCCTTCCTCAGCTCCAGGGAAGCCTTTGGAGCCTGGGGAGGGCAAAACAGGAGCCTACTGGGCCCACCAAAAGTTGGGTAACAGGCCATTTCCAGCCTCCAGAGGGCCTCTGGGGCAAATGCCAATATTATTAGTTCCAGCTACATTGCAGGAGTTATCAGAACATGGCTGTACACAGTCATTAACTGCTTCCAGGACTCCGGCTCTGGATTTTGCCTCCTGAAGCCTTTTCCAATGATGGATATAGCCACAAGGTAGTGGAGATTTGCAGTCAGTTTCCCTTCTCCTAATGGTTGACCAGGGCATCTTCCATGACTTGCCGTGCTCTTAGCATACCACATCACTTCCATAGACTGCCTTCATGACCGTTGAGCTATTCTAGTAGTTTCATCCACTGTGCTGGAATTTGTCTTCACATGCTCAGGATGGACAATTCCCTATCTTGCTGAAGGTCAGTGATCCATCGGCTACTCTCAGCCTCATTTGGCCAGCCTGTTGAAGATATTGCCCGGGTATGGCTGCTGCGCATGCTACAGCTACTAGGAGCCACAGGTGAGAGCTAAGTGACAGACAGGTGGGGATCAAAGGTGAAAAAACTTCCCTAGAAGAGCTGCCATAAAAGAACACAACATGCCCCTACACGAGAGGTGCTCCCCTCCCTGAGTACCCCATACACCCCATTTTGGTGTGACATTGCATATTTAAAATATGCCTTTCAGTAAACTAGAACTCAGAAGATATATGTTAACCTCTGTAAGAAGCTGCAAATTGAATGCTTTGCACTGAAATGCAGATTAAATGCCTTTTCCCCCTACCCCCAATTTTATAGAAAATGCAAGAATTGAATTATTTTAAAGCACATTTTAGGTTTCAAGATAAAAGTGATAGCTAGTGGAGGACTTCCGGTCTGGAAGAGACCGCAGCGGAGTCTCCACCGGCAGGGCTCTGCCCCGAGACTCCTTCTACCCCTCCGAAGGTCGCTAATTGCGATCAGATCGGGTCCGGATGGCCCGATCCTAGAACAGGGGGCTCCCCTAGTCAGGTAGAGTATGAAAAAAATCGAGTTGGCATCTTAATGTGGATTATGTTGAAATTACTAGTTGTTAAGTACCTAATAAAGAAACTTTTTCTGATTTGTATTTGAATTTGATGCGCATAACTGTGGCTTACAGATGAATATTTCTCCCACATTTTTATGTACACTGCTCAAAAAAATAAAGGGAACACTTAAACAACACACTATAACTCCAAGTAAATAAAACTTCTGGGAAATCAAACTGTCCACTTAGGAAGCAACAATTGATTGACAATCTATTTCACATGTTGTTGTGCATATTCAACTTTGTACAGAACGAAGTACTGTATTCAATGAGAATACAGTATTCATTCAGATCTAGGATGTGTTATTTGAGTGTTCCCTCTATTTTTTTTAGCCGTATATATTCAGTAGGATTCCTGAAATGAAGTATATTACATCAAGCCAGTTACAAGACTAGTGTGGCAAATGAGTTTAGAATTGCAGTTAATACTTCGTGACAAGTAAGGCCTTTAAAATTGCTATGTAACCTATCAGTAATATTAAAAGTCAGGATAGTTAAATACAGTAGGGGAGGGGAAGTCTCTTTTTTACTTTCACTTATCCTTTCATCATCATGCTCAGGACAAAGAATATTAAATGGGTTCTCTTAATTTTTAATTCTAAGTAAAGCAAATAGGATTTTCTCATCTTTTGACATTAAAAATGCAATCTAGCTCAAAAGGAATTATTTCAATTTTTTCCCCCCCTAGGAGACTTCCACTCCTAACCACTGCATTTCTCAAGGATGTAAATTTAGCTTTATGAATGTTTAGAGCAGATGGCTGAATTTGTGGAAATGAAATGATGAAAAAGATGAATCCTATTTGGTTCTGGCTTCATGGCACTTGAGAATTTCCCTTTGTTATTAGTGTTATTGCAATTTATTGTGTTTTTTCATCTTTTTTGAAATATGGCAGTTTTTGGAAGAGGTGTTCAGATATTCTGATTATTAATGATATAGATATTTATAATTTTAAAGAGCTAACATCATGAATGTTTGTGACAGCCTGCTCTTGCTTAATTTAGCCAACTCTATGAAGACTTGATGTCACTGTATATTCCCTAACTTCCCAAGTCTGTAACAAAAGGTCCCCAAGACTTCCAAAATCAAAGTAAATGCAAACATTAAAGTTTTAGGAAAAGTCTGAATACTAATCTAGAATCTAGCATTTCTCAGCCTCAACAACTTTTAATATTTGTGGACTTCAACTCTCAGAATTCCCCAAGCAAACTGCTAGCTAAGGACATTTGGGAGTTGAAATCCAGAAAAATTAAAGAGCTGCGTTTGAAAATTATTGCTATAAGACATTCTGGCAAGTCAAATTAACTTAAAAAGAGAAGTGCTGTTCAACACATATAGAAGGACTATTTATATATATAAAAATCTATGACAGGAAATAATATTGTTTTTATGACAGGATATCCTTTTCAAATTGTTCAGGGGAAAGCAGGCTGTTTCTCGGAAAGTATCATGGTCTTACAAATCAGTGAATGTTATCATATTGATAATTTTTTTGCTTCAGACAAAAGCCTAGCTCAATTATGGCAAACCTATGGCACGGATGCCACAGGTGGCATACAGAGACATATCTGCTGGCATGCGAGCTGTTGTCCTAGCTCATCTCCAACATGCATGTGTGTGCTGGCTAGCTGATTTTTGGCTCACACAGCTCTGGGAGGGCGTTTTTGGCTTCCAGAGAGCCTCCAAGGGGATGGGGAAGGGTATTTTTGTCCTTCCTCAGCTCCAGGGAAGCCTTTGGAGCCTGGGGAGGGCAAAACAGGAGCCTACTGGGCCCACCAAAAGTTGGGTAACAGGCCATTTCCAGCCTCCAGAGGGCCTCTGGGGCAAATGCCAATATTATTAGTTCCAGCTACATTGCAGGAGTTATCAGAACATGGCTGTACACAGTCATTAACTGCTTCCAGGACTCCGGCTCTGGATTTTGCCTCCTGAAGCCTTTTCCAATGATGGATATAGCCACAAGGTAGTGGAGATTTGCAGTCAGTTTCCCTTCTCCTAATGGTTGACCAGGGCATCTTCCATGACTTGCCGTGCTCTTAGCATACCACATCACTTCCATAGACTGCCTTCATGACCGTTGAGCTATTCTAGTAGTTTCATCCACTGTGCTGGAATTTGTCTTCACATGCTCAGGATGGACAATTCCCTATCTTGCTGAAGGTCAGTGATCCATCGGCTACTCTCAGCCTCATTTGGCCAGCCTGTTGAAGATATTTCCCGGGTATGGCTGCTGCGCATGCTACAGCTACTAGGAGCCACAGGTGAGAGCTAAGTGACAGACAGGTGGGGATCAAAGGTGAACGAACTTCCCTAAAAGAGCTGCCATAAAAGAACACAACATGCCCCTACACGAGAGGTGCTCCCCTCCCTGAGTACCCCATACACCCCATTTTGGTGTGACATTGCATATTTAAAATATGCCTTTCAGTAAACTATGCATTTAGAACTCAGAAGATATATGTTAACCTCTGTAAGAAGCTGCAAATTGAATGCTTTGCACTGAAATGCAGATTAAATGGCTTTTCCCCCTACCTCCAATTTTATAGAAAATGCAAGAATTGAATTATTTTAAAGCACATTTTAGGTTTCAAGATAAAAGTGATAGCTAGTGGAAATGTTTACCCTCTTTCTGAGATTCATAATAGGTGGACCAGCAACAGAACGTTTTATTTATTTAATTTATTATTTATTTTGTGCAATACACAATGCCGGTTTTAGTGGGTATATATCTATATACACATAGTAAAATACATGATGAAGGTTATAGAGGAGATACTCATAGTAAAATATATTTAAGAAATAATAGAAAAGATGATATAGTAATAGAACATATCAATGAAAGAATAGAAGAAGAGAAATAGGAATAAAAGAAAGGAATAGGAGATATAGGAGAGCAATAGGAATAGTCCCCATTTTGTGCAAAATCTTACCCTTGGTAAGTATAGGCAAGTCCAACTATGTTCCAGCAACTCTTTTGTCCATAGTGCTATTTGAGTGACCATAATATCTTGAGTATCATCCTTATGTTAATTGTTGCATTTATTTTGCTGTACTTTTACATTTGTAAACTGCTCTGAGTCATATGGATTAAAAGGGCTTTATAAATTTTTGTTAAATAAATGAATAAATAAATAGGGTAATTGCATCCATCCATACATCTGCCATATACTGCAAATCAGGATTCTTGGAAATTGAAATATCCCACAGGGTTATTAAAAAACAAGCAAACAAAACTAGTAACCAGGAATTTTTGCTCAGGAAGTCTTTGAGTGGTTTATTTCTCAGAAGCCATGTGTCTGTTAAAGTTATATAATGAAAGTTGCATAATTTCTTAGCTAAGTTTTGATCCTCCTTTTCCTCACTATATGTTATGTCAGAAGAAGAGTTTGGTAAATCTCGAAGATAAATGAAGGCAATTATTTAACACATACTTTCGCTTTTGACAGAATAATCATCTCCAAACACAAAAATATATTTTACATTCTCATATAATTTCTTAAATTCATGCCCAATTTAGTTCAGTTAATATATTTATATATTTCATTCACCCTTTCCATTTAAAATTATACACATCTTAAAAGCCAAAGCATATAATTAAATTTAAAAAAATATCAGCAAATCCTTTTATCAACAGAGATAGTGAAAGCAGAGGACTGTCAAAACCCTGACAAAAGATATGGGCATCATTTTGAAGGTAACTCAAGAAATGCAAGAGTCAAAATAAGGAAGCGATCTTTGGATGGTATCAGGGATCCTGGGGAGGAAAAGTATTAGGAGCTTAAGTATTTATTACGTTTTGGTTCTAAAACAGGGGTCTCCAACCTTGGAAACTTTAAGCCAGGAGGACTTCAAATCCCAGAATTCAACTCCCAACAAATCTGGCTGGGGAATTCTGGGAGTTGAAGTCCACCAGGCTTAAAGTTGCCTAGGTTGGAGATCCTTGTTCTAAAGCATCTTTAACTTATTTTAGGGCTGCATTATCCTCTTCTACATTGCCTACCTCATGACATTAATTTGGAGAAGTATGATTGCAATTTGGAGACTCCTGCTGTAACCAACATGGAAAAGTTTGGTTGCTTTTAATTCTGTCTACTACAGAATTAGTAGTAATATATGCAAGTAGAGTTGCAGTAGTAACTGAATTACAATAGTAATTCATGCAAATACAGTTGCATGGAAAGGAGGTTGCATTTAATTCTGTTTATTACAGTTCATGGAATTTCCTTTTCTGGCCTCAGAAAGTTACCTCACGCAATTCCTCAGGAGAATTATTACTCCTAAGAAAACTTTGTTTTTTCCAGCCTTGCACTCAAATTTACTTCACTGAAACAAATGTAGCACAGCTCCAATATGAAGCAGCATGCAATGATATTTTTCGGGGGACAGAGATTTTACAGATATTCACCATCTAGTTTTTGGTAATAAATACATTTTGCACCACTACACATTCCCTGGGAGGGGGTTGCATGCTAATTTCTTGTTCCTCAAACAAGAGGAATGGGCATGCATGGCCTGGACTAGAAAAAAAATGTTTATTTTTATTTATTTATTTATTTATTTATTTATTTTGTCCAATACACAATGAGGGTTTTAGTGGGTATATATCAATATACACATAGTAAAATACATGATGAAGGTTATAGAGGAGATACTCATAGTAAAATATATCTAAGAAATAATAGAAAAGAAGATATAGTAATAGAACATATCAATGAAAGAATAGAAGAAGAGATATAGGAATAGAGGAAAGGTATAGGAGATATAGGAGAGCAATAGGACAGGGGACGGAAGGCACTCTAGTGCACTTGTACTCGCCCCTTACTGACCTCTTAGGAATCTGGATAGGTCAACTGTAGATAATCTAAGGGTAAAGTGTTGGGGGTTTGGGGATGACACTATGGAGTCCGGTAATGAGTTCCACGCTTCGACAACTCGGTTACTGAAGTCATATTTTTTACAGTCAAGTTTGGAGCAGTTAATATTAAGTTTCAATCTGTTGTGTGCTCTTGTGTTGTTGTGGTTGAAGCTGAAGTAGTCGCCGACAGGCAGGACGTTGCAGCATATGATCTTGTGGGCAATACTTAGATCTTGTTTAAGGCGTCTTAGTTCTAAACTTTCTAGGCCCAGGATTGAAAGTCTAGTCCCATAGGGTATTCTATTTCGAGTGGAGGAGTGAAGGGCTCTTCTGATGAAGTATCTTTGGACATTTTCAAGGGTGTTAATGTCTGAGATGCGATATGGGTTCCAAACAGATGAGCTGTATTCGAGGATGAGTCTGGCAAAAGTCATGTTCTGGGTGAATGATCCTTCCTATGTTAGAACGTCCCTCTTTGTAGGCAGCTACAAAGGCTTGGCAACATAATTACATACTTTTCGGCATAATGTACATAATTATTTCAGATAACAGTTTCATTTATTTCTCTTGTATTTCTTGGTTTCAGCCTTCTTCAAGAATGTGATTTGGATTTCTGTCACATCATCTCCTTTCAGAGTGTCTTGAAGGAAAATTACTTCAGCTGCTAGATGTATCTGAAAATGATAAGTTAAATAGGTGTTACCAGGACAAAGGCGCACAATGGCAGGAAAGGCATACGACAATGGGGTATTTTATTTATTTGTTAAACATATATTCTGAGATTCCATCAAATTAGGCTTGAAAAAAGAATAAAGCTTTTACCTGGTGCTGAAAACATGGGTGAAGATCAAAATGTATACAGTACTGCTAAATACTCATATACTATTATACTTACTGGGTTTACCTTCGCCTTCCAATTTTTAGGGCACCATTTCTACACCTCCTATATAAGATCCAGTTGCTAATATGGTAAATGAACCTTAAAAATAAAATCAGCTGTCTTTGGGACAGTCACTCACTCTAGGAAGAAAGCAATTGCAAACCACTTCTGAATATCTTGCCAAGAAAACTGTAAGGATTAATCCAGGGAGTCACTAACACTGGTGAATTGACTGACTGGTGAATTGTAATTCACCAACACAATTCACCACACACACACAAACAATAGCCAAGGATTATGTGGCTAGGTTTGTACTAAGCCATGGTTACAAACCATAATAGGTGAATTTATACAACAGGATGATCCAAAATTATGCTTAGCATATGTTGTGGTTAGCTCTGGCCCAGCTCCTGTCCCAAGGACTGTGGATGTGGGGGAGACATCCACATGCCGCAGGCCTGTTTTGCCCCTGGTGTAATCTGCTGATGAAGGTTTCTCTGACCAAGAAGACATGAGTGACAGGGAGCAGGAGAGTGTGGCAGACAGCTCAGAAGGAAATCAATTATCTAGCTCCTCCTTGGATTCAGAACAAGAGTTAATGATATGGCCACGCATGCCGAGAGCGATGCATAGGCAACAACAACTGAGAGATTATTATCAAAGAAAATGAGGCCACCTGTGGTTGGGTGGGGCTGTGGTAATTAGTGAGGCTGCTATAAATAGCAGCCTGTGGGTTTGGCCATTGTGGAGGATTATCTGATCGTTGTGTTTCGTGACTGCTTTACTGACTTTGATCTTTTGTGTGCTGATTTTTCCCCGCTTTGAAACTAAACCAGAGCAAAGTGTGTTTCACTTTGTGAAAGAAGAAGGACTGTGAATTGCCTCAGAGCTGCAAGCTAAGTATCACAGAACTGATAAGGGACTTGTACAAATTACCAGTTTGTTTGGAGACAAGTGCTCTTTGCTATACCAAAAGAGGGCTTGGTTTAAGTGAATTTTCATTATAAAGAACATTGTTTTGAATTTTCAAACGTGTATCTGTCCCAAATTTGTACCTGTGAATTTTTGGGAGGAGTCTACCAGAGAGCCCGACAGAACAGTATAATCACACAATTGATCACGTGCCCCCAGGGGGAGCAAGGAAAGTGGAGAGGGGCTTACAATGAAGGCCTTGCAATGTGATGCAATGCACACTCCATCTTTTACATAGCTGTTACAATGCCCGTACCAAATGCTGGAGGTTGTGTCATGTTATGCATGTATATTGCCACTAGGGAAGCCTCATGGTTAGGAACAAATAAGTATGAGGCTATTCTGGGTATGGGGTGGGGGTGGGGACAGAAAAAGGCACAGTTAGAAGAGCCAGTATCCATTTTCTTACCATTTCCAGAGCGCCTCTGATAGTCCCAGACAATAGGTTGCAATAGCAAAGAGATGATCGACTTGCTGGTAGCTCCTCCACAAAGTCTACTAAGGGATTCTTGGCCAGAATGAGAGAAAACTCATTTCCCATTGCATTGTTGCAAGTCACAGTAGGGGTGATACCCAGATACATCTTAAAAGCAACCTGACAATGAAATGAAAAATGTGTGCCATGTCATCACTGTGTCAAACCATAAGCTATCTTAAATAAATTTGGACATTTCTTTTATTTATTACCATTAGGAATCATAATTATCATTCAAGCATTCAACCAATCAATCAGAATAGAGCAGGAAGGGACCTTGGAGGTCTTCAAGACCAACCCCATGCTGAAGCAGGAGATCCTACACCAGTGATGGCGAACCTTTTTTTTGGTTCGCCTACCAAAAAGGTGTGTGTGCGCGCGCCTAGTATGCGCTCATGTGTTCACACCCATTCCTCCCCCCCCCCCCATACCCATGCTGTCCCTGCACATGTACACAATCCCCCTCATCTCCACACATGCACATAGGCCTCACTGAAGCCTGGGACGGTGAAAAAATGGCCAAATGGGCAAACCAAATTTTGGGAAAAAGGACTTCTAGTTTGCCCATTGTACTGTTTTTTGCACTCTGGAGCCTTCAGGAAAGCTTCCTGAAGCCCCAGAGTGCGATAAACAGCACAATAGGAAAACTGGAAGTCTGTTTTTCTGAACTTCCACTTTGCCAGTTGGGTGGTTTTTTGCACTCTGGGGACAAGGAAGGTGGCTAGTGCGTCCATGCACACTGGCCTGGCATTGATATAGCGCAGGGGTAGGCAAAGTTGGCTCTTCTATGATACATGGACTTCAATTTCCAAAATTTCTGAGCTAACATGATTGGCTCAGGAATTCACCATTACTTCACGGACTGCATTGGTTACCAATCTGTTTCCGGACACAATTCAAAGTGTTGGCTATGACCTATAAAGCCCTACATGGTATAGGACCAGACTATCTCCGAGACCGCCTTCTGCTGCATGAATCCCAGAGACTGGTGAGGTCCCACAGAGTTGGTCTCCTTAGGGTCCCATTGACCAAACAATGTCAGCTGATGGGACCTAGGGAAAGAGCCTTCTCTATGGGGGCCCCGGCCCTCTGGAACCAGCTCCCTCTGGAGATTCACACTGCCCCCACTCTTCTCGCGTTCCGGAAGAGTTTAAAAACTCATCTTTGCCGCCAGGCCTAGGGTTCCTTAGATCTTCCTCCCTGACCAATGAATGCTTTAGTTTGATTGTTGAATGAATGATATTGATGGTTTTTCTTTTTTTAATTAGTTCAAGTTTCAAGTTTTATTGGATTTATATGCCGCCCCTCTCCGAAAACTCGAGGCGGCTAACAACAATCATGAACAATATACAATAAAATCCAATACTAAAAGCAAATTAAAACCTCTTAATATATAAAAACCAAACATACATACAAACATACCATGTATACAGTAATTAGAATTTTAAAGACTGTTTTTTAATATATTAATTGGATTGCTATTATTGTTTCTTGTTTTTTTGTACATGCTGGGAGCTGCCCCTAGTCCTCGGAGAAGGGAGGCATATAAATCCAATGAAATAAATAAACAAATGAATGAATGAATGAATAACTCTGGGAGTTGAAGTCCGCAGGTCGTAGAAGAGCCAACCTTGCCTATCCCTTACATAGAGCAACACTTGCATGCCCTCTAATATGGCTCCACATGCCACCTATGGCACGTGTGTAATAGGTTTGCCCTCATGGCCCTATACCATTTCATACAGGTGGCTGTCCAGTCTGTTCTTAACAACTTAACAACTTCCAATGATGAAGCACCACCAATGTCTAAAGGGAAGCTGTTCTACTGGTTAATTGTGCCCACTGTTAGGAAGTTTCTCCTTAATTCCATTTGGCTTCCCTCCTTGATTAGTTTTCATCCATTGTTTCTTGTCCTGCGCTCTGGTGCTTTCGAAAATAACTTGAGCCCCCTCCTCTTTGTGGCAGCCTCTCAAATACTGGGATTGGGGATTTTCATTAAAGGAACTACTGAATGGCAAGAGGATTAATGTTACAGCCTCCTTAGCATCAAGTTCACAAAACTTATTTTTTCATTTGCAATAATTTTGGGGGTGAGGCTGGGGAGTGAGAATTCACAATGATGCCAATGGGGGCTCTTCTCCTCTGAAGCTCACTCTAGAGCAGCATGTGTATGTGATCGTCAGGATTTCAGCTGGAAAGAAATTAATTCACAGTCTGAATGAAAACAACTCCCCTGGTTATTGCGTAAAAAGAAAAGAAAAAGTAATCCAGGCACACTTATTGGCTATGTCTGTTTAGAGTCATGCTTCTTTCTGGAGTTCTGCACAAAATAGAAGATATGTTTTGTTTTAATTCTCAAACCCAAACACGCCATCTGAAGTGTTCCATGGAAACATGTTGAGTTTGTTGCACTTTGACAAGACAAAAGCTAAAACAGCTTAGGCATTCTATATTCCAATGAAGCAAATGAATGAATGGAACATTTCAAGGATCTGAGTCAAAAGGGACAATGGAAATAGAGGAAAAACATTCTTATTCCTTTCTTTTTATCATAGGATTATAAGAACAGAGAGGGTAAATAAATAAATAAATAAATAAAAACACTGGTATAGATGGTCCTCGGCTTAAAACAGTTCATTTAATTCAAAGTTATAACAGCTTTGAAAAAAGTGACTTATGACTATTGTTCATATTTATGACTGTTGCAGCATCCCTATGATTACATTCAAGTGCTTGACAACGGGTTCATAATTACGATGGTCACAGTGTCCCAGGGTCATGTGATCCCCTTTTGCAACCACCTGACAAGAAAAGTCAATGGGGAATCCAGCTTCACTTAACAACCATGTTACTAATTAAACAACTTCAGTGATTCACGTAACAAATGTGGCAGGAAAAGTCATAAAATGGAGCAAAACTCGCTTAACAAATTTCTCACTTAGCAACATGAATTTTGGGCTCAACTGTGACTGTACGTTGAGAACTGCCTGTATTAAATTTGAGGTCAACTTCTGCTGTTAGCATATTGGGGGATATGGAGCTTATCTTCTATACCAAAAATCTCTACTGAACCTTTGGTTAAAGAAGGAGTGAATTTTATAATATTGGATATATGCTGAAGTTGTCTCTACAATGGTTAGATCAGTTCTTAGTTCCTTAACCTTATCTAGACCTCAGTCAGGAAGTTTATGCTCAATACCTAAAAAGCCAGAAGTTGAGATGCATCACTTTAATTAGGTCCGATTTTATCTGGACTTGAGTTACAAATCCTTTCCAGTTATATTAATGCATTTCCCCTCCAGTATTCCTACTATCTGCTTTGTTGAAATCATAGCAGGGTGAAATGCACACACAAAGCGTTTTGTACATGTGCAGAGGTTAAAAGAACCCAAATGGCGGTGTTTGGATGGGTGGGGGAAGCCTCACACTGTGATCACTAACGGCTCTACAACAACTGACTAGCCTGCCCGAACTGGGAACATTTCACCCCTGTATTATTTATAGAGCTGCACTTGTGTAATATTCTATTCCTTCTTAAAGTCTGAGAAGTGACTTATTTTCTTTATTAATGTTACTTCCCCTTGATTCACACAGCCCTACAGAAGGCAATGGAGCTGTCTGTTGTTATTCATCAGCTCTGTGACAGGGCTTAGCTATCTTCAGGAACAGGTTTGTATGGTTTGATGGAATATAATTAAACCTTCCTGGATCAATAGACATAGCCACAGATCTCTAAACACAACAATTTTTGCAGGCTAGCCAGGTCACGTTCATTCTGTACAGTGGATTTAGTTTCTGTTGAAAACTCAGTAGGATCTTATTCTATTAAAAAGGCACCAGAAAACCATTCTACTGATTTTAAGTTATGGGAGGTGGTATTAGACAATCTAAAACAATGTCTAGGGAATGAATTATACATGAGCTACTTGGGTTGATAGACTTAATGTCTGTATTGTTGAATAATTTCTAGGTTTGAAGTGAGGCTTTTATACCCTTTGAAGACTTTTTGCCTGTCTGCCAAGTTTCTTCAAAATATTTAGGCTCCTCTAAGAATAGAAAGCATAGTATGTTGTTTTTTATTAATGGATTGGTGATGGCCACTTTGATGTTCTATTCTAGAAGACAATTATACTTGCTTCTTCTTAGTCTTCTCTTTTGTTTTATTGGAATTGGAATGCAGTGGTTTCTTCTGGTACAATATTTTGGCCATTGTCAAGTTTTTAACATCTACTGAGCTCAAATCACCACAACAGGAAAAATTACAAAAAACCCCAAAAGTCAAAATAACTAATTAATCTTTGTTTAATCCTGGAAATAACAGATCTTAGAAGAATCATAACCAATATATTTTTTCATCAAAAGCTTAGATGTTCTTCCTTTGGTCTACAAAGCCCTTTTTTCTTAAAAGGTCTGTGCTAAAAGGATGAAGAATTCCAGCAAACACAGTGAATTAAAAAATATATAGCAAAATATACTATATACTATAAAGGAAGTGCAAGACCAATTTCACAGACAAAACCAGGAAAAGCTCCAGGCCCAGACAAGATAACTCCTTCTTGCTTAAAAACGTGTGCTGGCCACTATCTTCACTTGCATCTTTAATAAATCACTAGAGATGTGCTATGTTTCTTCTTGCTTCAAATGCTCTACTATCATCCCAGAGCCAAGAAACCCTCCATCAAGGAACTGAATGACATTAGACCGGTTGCTCTAACATCTGTAGTTATGAAGACCTTTGAAAGAGTAATGTTTGGTCATCTGAGAACCATCACGGATCTGCTGTTAGACCACTTGCAATTTGCCTATCAAACAAATAGATCGACAGATGATGCTGTTAATATGACTCTTCACCACAACCTACAACATTATGAATCTCCAAAGACCTATGCAAGGGTCCTCTTTGTAGACTTCAGCTCAGCATTTAATACCATCATTCCAGACACTCTTCTAATTAAACTAAACCAGCTAGTGGTACCTGACCACACTTGTAAATGGATCATAAGCTTTCTAACAGACAGGAAGCAACAGGTGAAGCTAAGCAAAATGACATCAGATACCTGCACAATTAGCACAGAAGTCCCCAGGGCTGTGTGCTCTCTCCACTTCTCTTCTTTTCATACATCATACTGTCAAAAGATCCTTCTGTTAAAATACTAAAGTTTGCAGACAGTACAATAGTAATTGGTATCATTCAAGATAATGATTAATCTGCATACAGATGGGAGATTGAACAACTAGCCTTGTGGCGCAACCAGAACAGCCTTGAACTAAATACATTCAAAACTATAGAAATGGTGATGGACTTTAGAAGAAAACCTCCAATACTTAACAGTAGAGTCATTCAAGTTTCTAGGTTCTATCATATCTCAAGACTTAAAATGGACACCTAACACCCAAAAGCCATAAAAAAGCACACCAACCAGTTAACCAACTGGTTTATATGGACTTTGGGAAGAACTTTATAAATATGTTCAAAGCAATCTATTCAAAACAGGCATCCAAAGTAATAATTAATGAAGAAACAACTAAAAGTTTCCAAATTGAAAAAGGCACAAGACAAGGTTACCCACTGTCCCTGTTACTGTTTGTATTATCACTGGAGGTATTAACTAGAACAATTCAGAAAGATGGTCAAATCAAAGGATTAGAGATTGCGAAAGAAATGTTTAAAATGTAAGATTCCACAGATGACCTGAAGAGCCCTTGCAATCAGGGGCAAGGCTGATGGAAGTACTGGGCGAATATGGTGAAGTGGCAGGTCTAAAGATAAACAGAGAAAAAACTAAAATGCTTGTTAAGAATATGACCAAAGAACATGAACATGAATTAGTGGACAGATTAAACATTTAGACTACCAAGAAAATATGATATCTAGGGATTCAATTAACAGCAAGGTGTGCCACACTCAATTAATTGAGCAGATTAAAATTGATTTGGATAGGTGGACAAACAAGCTTTCTTTTATGGGAAGAATAACAGTAATTAAAATGAACGTGCTACCTAAAATAGTATTCCTATTTCAATGCATACCAATTAAAATGACAAGGATTTTTTTATATATTAAAAAAAATGTACTTAAATTCATTTGGCAAGGGAAAAATGTGAAGATTAAGTTAAAATAATTACAGGATTCTAAGGAGAAGGGTAGATTTGGTCTCCTGGACTGGGAAAAATATTAACATGGATGCGGGATTGGATACAATTAAAAAATAGGAGATTACTAAGATTGGAAAGCCATGATACACAGATAGGGTTGCACATTATACTTTGCGAAGAAAAATACAAGGTTCACCAATACTTCCGGAGGCACTATATCAGGTGAGCGTTAATAGATGTTTGGGTAAAAATTAAGCAACAAATTTATATGCAACTCCCGAATTGGATATCAACATTGGAAGTGTACCTACATCCAAAGTTCATACAACCAAGAAAAGTAATAATGAATAGACAAGAGAGGAGAATTGAAGTCAAGGAAAAATCTTCAGGAAGAAGGTACAGAACTGGAATGGTGGGCATATCTTCAATTGCAATCATGATAAAGGAAACAAAAAAGATCCGGGTATAAAAACAGAGTTTACAGAATTAGATAAAAAATTATTAGAAAGAGAAGATAAAATGATTAAAAAACATATACCACTTCCTTCTGGAGCAGGTGATGGAGGAAGAACAAGTCAAGGAAACTATACTAAGGAGGAGGGGCATGGCCAATGCCCCAGTGGCACAGAGTTCCCCGTGCTCCACCAGGGAACCCTGAATCCCAGCCACCTAGTGACCCGGTATAAGTTGGTACTAGGTGGAGGGGAAAGGAAATAGACAGGCACCTGTGGGTGGACTGGGTGTGTGTGAAAACCTCCCAGGGAACCTACACCAGCCTCTTGGTCAGCAGCTGCGGAAGACAACCTGCTGTTATCCTAGCTATGGTAGCCGGAAACAGAAGGATTGTTTAAGAGACTGTGAGTCATCTTGAGCACAGGATAGAAGCACGTGCAGGAGAGAGAAGAGAAGGAATAAAAGCTGGTGAGTGCTTGGCCAACCTAAAGAATTAGAAGAGGAGTTAAAAATCCAACAGGAAAGAAAAGTGCTTTAAAATAGAGACAGCAGCTATCTAGCAAGTTGAAAAATCATAGAGAAAACAAAAGCCCAATTTTGAGGACTTCTTTTTTAAAGACTGGGAGAAACTAAAAGGATTGAAAGTGACTGGAAAATAAAATTTGGAAGAGAATATTTTAACACTAAGTGAATTTTAATAAACAAAGAATATATTTTGTAAAGAAAAAATGGGGTGTATTATTTGGAATAGATAATGCCACTTACTGGTTGGAAGACTAATTATATCAGACTGTGGTAATCTATCCATGTTGACAACTGAGACTAACCTTGAACAGAAAGAGTTATCTTGGAGCTAAAAAGAAACTCAAAAAAGTGCTATTTGAACTGATTTGGACTGGCTTAGGATGTATTTGTGAAACTTGGTGAACTGGATTAGATTATTTTAAAAGAGTATAAATGAAGAATCACAAAAGACTACAAACTTTCTGATATGATGAGATGGAAATATAAGAATTATAAGAATTTGAAGAAAATAATTTTCAAAGTACTGAAAGAGGCATATTTGTTAAAAAATACCTTACTAACTCTTTAATTGGTAATGCTATTTGTTATGGTATTGCAAATGGTGCAATCATAAGGCCAATTAAATCTCTTTCAAATTATAAATCTCTTGGATTATAAATTCAGAGTTTCCCACCAATATTTCGATTAGCTGGAAATCACACAAATTGGAGTCTAACACATATAAAAAAGGAAAAATAAGAGATCTCTGGGTTTGAAAGAAAGAAATAGGGATATCTGAAAATATTACTAATGATGAGCAAGATAGATATTTTAATGTCAATCTCACTTGGGAAATGGATGGATAGCCCTTTGGTCTTCTATCCTCCAGCTCTTGGAGACCTTTAATCAATTCAATAATAAATGAGTACCGATGTTTTGGGCTTATTCAGTTTCTCTGATTCTGTATAGTAACTCTTACCTTCTTTACATTAAAGCTAACCTTGTGAATCAATCTTTCTGGGTAATAGTTTACTGTTTCTTTCTTTCTGGGTTATTTTCTTTCTTTCTTTCCCTTTCGTTCTCTCTTTCCTTCCTTCCTTTTTTTCCCTTTTTTTCCCTTTATTTCCTTCCTTCCTTTCTTCTGGGTTATAGTCTGCTTAGGGGGCCAGACTGGAAATGAAGTGGTAAGAATTTGGCTTAGCATCTTTGGGTACCTGTGCAATTATTTCTGTAGTTTCAGAATAACTGCGGCATTTCTTCACAGCAGAGCGAGCCAAGAAATCTTCAACCAATCTGATGCCGATGCTGTATCCCCTGACCAAGGAGAAAAGAGAGAAAAAAGATGAAGAGGTGTCAGATTAACTTCCTGACATTTGATGTGAATATAAACAGGACACATGGTGCATGTTGTTCCAAGCATAAAGGCAGGATAAAATACATAGATAAGATGCCAAACTTGTGAGCTCCATTTTCAATAGTAGAGGTTCCGCGGACCAGTCCTTCACTGTTTCCGGGGCAGCCCCACGAACCAGATCTAACCACTCTGTGGGCCAGATCCAGCCCACAGGCCTTGAGTTTGACACCTCCGGCTGATAGTGATATTTGAATTTTTGAAGCATTCTGAGCTCAGTAAAATACAGAAGATTGGATGGTCAGCTTCAAAACATATTGTAGAACAGTGATTTTCAACCTTTTTTGAGCTGCGGCATTTTTTACATTTACAAAATCCTGGGGCACACCACCAACCAAAATGACACAAAATGACACTCTAAGACAGTACATATTATCCCCCACCCTGTGTATGTGTGTATGTGTGTGTATACACTCTTGAACCATTTCCAAAAATAGGTGAGGGCTGGGATTTTTCTCTCTCTTATTCTTTGGGTGCTTTTTATCATATGCTTTAAATCAAGTCACTTCTCTCTTTTGTTTCTCTCTCTTCCCTCTCATTCTCTGCCTCAATCATTTTCTCGTTTCTTTTTTTCTCCCCTTTTTTCTCTCATTTCTCTCTCTCTCCCTTCCTCTCTTTCTCTCTCTTGCTTTCTTTCTCTCTCTCGCTTTCTTTCTCTCTCTCTCTTGCTTTCTCTTTCTTTCTTGCTCCCTTTCTCTCTCTCTTTTTTTCTCTTTCTTGCTTTCTTTCTCTTTCTCTCTCTCTTTCTCACTCCCCTCTCGCGGCACACCTGACCATGTTCCACAGCACTGGTTGAAAAACACTGTTGTAGAGTAGAAACAAAATCCTACAGCCATTTTCCAAGCTGTTATCTACACTCAAGTAAACAGATTGAAGAACAGAGAAAAGATAACTAGCCATTTTCCCTCAAATTTGTCAGGCTGCTTCTTGCCATCTTATACTTACATGCTGTCCAAATATTTGTTTACATCTTCGTCCTTTTCATAATCCTTACACAGTTGGGCTACCAAAGCACCATACGTGAGCACAAAAAGCTCTCTACTCTGTCAATGACAGGAAATACGGAATGAGAATGGAAGAAAAAACATACTCCAAAAGCAAGTAGGCTGTGTGTGTGTGCATGGTTTTGCTTTATTGCATTGAATGATACCATTGTTGTGGCTTGTTAATCAGAGTTTATTATCACTCAGTGACTGCGGCCAAAAAGGACCTGTTTTAGTGTAATATGTCAATCCAGGCAGTGTCAGCAGCACAACTCCAGGTCCCGTCAACTAGACAATGTCGTTAGGTAGGACCTAGGGGAAGAGCCTTCTCTGTGGGGGCTCTGGCCTCCTGGGATCAGCTCCTCCTAGAGTTTCGCACTGCCCCCACCTTCCTCACCTTCCGTAAGAGTCTGAAGACTCATTTATGCTGCCAGGCTTGGGGTCATTAGACTCTGTATGTTAGTGATTGAATGGGAATGAGTGTTTTTTAATGGTCCTAGAGTTTTAGTAAGCTGCCCCGAGTCCTCAGAGGGATAGAAACATAGAAACATAGAAGACTGACGGCAGAAAAAGACCTCATGATCCATCTAGTCTGCCCTTATACTATTTTCTGTATTTTATCTTAGGATGGATATATGTTTATCCCAGGCATGTTTAAATTCAGTTACTGTGGATTTACCAACCATGTCTGCTGGAAGTTTGTTCCAAGGATCTACTACTCTTTCAGTAAAATATTTTCTCATGTTGCTTCTGATCTTTCCCCCAACTAACCTCAGATTGTGTCCCCTTGTTCTTGTGTTCACTTTCCTATTAAAAACACTTCTCTCCTGAACCTTATTTAACCCTTTAACATATTTAAATGTTTTGATCGAATACGGTGTATTCAAGTCCCACTTTAGGCCTGAAATCTTGGGCCAGGCACTCTCTGTTAGTCCAACTCACCTCACAGACTTCTTGTTGTGGGGAAAATAGGAGAGAATGGAGTGTTAGCTATATTAGTCGCTTTGAGTTATTCATTAAAATGATAAAGGCGGCGGATGTAAATTAATACATAAAATATTTCTACATAGAATATTGCTTCAAATGCATATTTTCTTTTGGGTAATATACTATGGTGCTATGTTTCTTAATCTCAGCAATTTAAGATGGATGGACTCTAAGACCGAGAATTCCCCTGAGATTATGAAATAGTGTCATGGCATGAGTTTGCATGTATGAAATTTGCTTTTATTTGAGAGGACAAAAAGCCCCAAAATGTAAAAATATTGCCACTTCTGGTGCTGCCACCTGGTGTCCTAGAAGAAAATATATATATGAAGACCTATTGAAAACACTTCCCTCCTGAACCTTATTTAACCCTTTGACATATTTAAATGTTTCGATCATGTCCCCCCTTTTCCTTCTGTCCTCCAGACTATACAGATTGAGTTCATTAAGTCTTTCCTGATACGTTTTATGCTTAAGGCCTTCCACCATTCTTGTAGCCCGTCTTGGCATATAAATCGCATCAAATAAAACAATCAAACAAACAAACTGCATTTATGCTGAAAAAAATAATAATACTACCATATATGCCAGTATGAATCCCTCAAATATCTCAGAACCCACAGACAAAAATTAGGACAGAGGCATTAGTCAGTCTGCATACCATATGATGAGCTGATGCAGAGGATGAGATGGTGGGCAAATGCCAGTCCTACAACACAAGAAGAAGTAAAAGAAGATGGAGCACAAAATATCTTGATTTTTAAGTTTTGTTTACTTTTTAAATAAGAGTTTATGATTAACTGAAAAGGCAATTCACTAACCAAAAGAAAAAAAATAGCAATAAGCTACTTAGTGAGAAATAATACCAATAAGGAGCACAATAGAATTTAATTCTTAGCTGGAGTGAGGAACTAGCTTTACACCAGAATCAATCGTTTTAAGGCATCGGCCTAGAAACCAGATGACGGTGCATTCAAGTCCCACTTTAGGCCTGAAATCTTGGGCCAGGCACTCTCTGTTAGTCCAACTCACCTCACAGACTTCTTGTTGTGGGGAAAATAGGAGAGAATGGAGCGTTAGCTATATTAGTCACTTTGAGTTATTCATTAAAATGATAAAGGCGGCGGATGTAAATTAATACATAAAATATTTGTACATAGAATATTGCTTCAAATGCATATTTTCTTTTGGGTAATATACTACAGTGCTATGCTTCTTAATCTCAGCAATTTAAGATGGATGGACTCTAAGACCGAGAATTCCCCTGAGATTATGAAATAGTGTCATGGCATGAGTTTGCATGTATGATATTTGCTTTTATTTGAGAGGACAAAAAGCCCCAAAATGTAAAAATATTGCCACTTCTGGTGCTGCCACCTGGTGTCCTAGAAGAAAAAAATATATATGAAGACCTATCCAAAAATACCAGGAACTGAAATTATTTGAGGCGAAATGACAGCATCTTCAATACAATTTCTGCTTAAAACCATTCAAATATAGACTCAGAGCATCTATATTGGTGGTGGTGGGGAGTGCAATTATTGAAAACTGCCTCAGCTGGAAACCAGCCCTTTACAAAACATCTTACCATCTAAAATACAATTCAGTGTCAAAGTGATTCAAAGAACTAGAAAAGTTTAAACATTAAAACAGGCGCAAGCCAGAAAAGTCAAAACAAAATGTAGACCAACACCATCTTTTTCTTTCCTTGATTCAATTTGCACTGGGCATGGCTGAGAGATTAAATCTTACTCTTTGCACAGTTAAACATTTCTTAATTAAATCATTGTCACTTGTCATGCATTCATCAAAATATACAATACTTCTAAGATTCATATCTTTGTGTAACCAGAAGGGAAATTTCCTGGGTATCCTTGGAATATGGCAGGCAGGCAGGCAGGCAGGCAGGCAGGCAGGCAGGCAGGCAGGAAGGAAGGGCTGATTAGGTAGAGAAGGGAATCTACGACAACTTATTTCTTCATACTTTACTAAAAGAGTAGCATGCCAGTCAAAATTCATGAATACCACTTATTGTTATTATTATTTAGCATCTGATGAGAACATGATGGAACAGGAGTAAACATATACACCTAACCCACATAGTTTTATAGAAATTTTCTATGGGGTTTGGCAGGGGCTTCATAATTGATGAATGCCAGTGGTTTTGTGGGTTTTCTATAGATTCAATTTTGTGGGAAAGCATCCTTGCCATAACCACAAGAACTGGACCTGGAAGTATGGTCAAAAAGAGTTCTTTCTTCCTATTCACCCCATTTAATAAGTAAAGAGTGAAGACGTCACTAGTATACTGAATTCACAAAACGCATTCAGTAGGGATAATGAAGAATACTACCTTAAAAGCAACAAGCATAATGAGTTTTGGTAGCTGCTAGTAGATATACAAGCAAGTCTTACAATTTTGGAGTTTTCTGGTCTTCTATTTGTTGGATGTGCCATTCTTCTTGGACGGTGGGAAGATACCAGCAGTTATTATATTCCTTCTGACTTAGATAGCATTTTTCTCTGATGCTTTGGCTGCTTGTTGCTCCATTTCTTTCTCAACCCTGGTCCTATACCCTGTTTGTAATGAACTCTGATGCTACAGATCCTGTTTTCTGATTCCTGCTACAGATGCCCCTCCTCTTCTCGGTAAGCCTGAAGTCTTCCAACAGAAATGTGTTTGGCAGGGAATCCGGCTTACTTCAGTAAACAACCTGACTCAGATCGTTAACTGATCCATTAAACAAAACAGTCTGCAAATTACATGTAAAATAGCTATCTCTCTGCTCGAAGCTTGCCACTGAGGAGATACACTCAGGAGATACTTTCAGAGAGGCTTTTAACAAGGCTCTGCCTTGTTCGTAATATTTTAATGGCAGGGGCAAACATTTTCCACTCGCCACTTTCTGAGGTACTTTTAGAGCAAGCTTTTAGGGCACATTTGCCCTAACAAGGTACACAATTTAATGAAGATGTGAGACGGAAGCGCCATTTGTAAAACTGTGCTTCTTAGCGCATCACTTTTTCCATAATCTCTTTCTTTTCTAGATGTCCATCAGAGATAAAAGGGCTTGGTAGAGCTTTAGACCACACAAAAGCAAACACTCTTCCTTTTCAATTTCCACTAGAGATATTTTCTTATCAGATTTCTCAATGCCTTCAAAAATGACAGAGCTTTTAACGCAGTTGAAACGATCTTAAAAATTTAGGGATATCAAGAGATGTATCTGCTTTGAAAGTAGTTCAGGTTGAACTGTATAGCACAATCAAACATGAGGAGTTGACCATGGGAAGAAAAAAATATGACATTATATATTACATCACAAAATATTTTATGACCATTTTTATGTCATAAAGTACAGTAGTACCTCTAGATACCAGCTGCTTCACATGCGAGTATTCCAAGTTACGAGGTGCGACGCGAGCGAAATTTCTGTTCGACACCCGAGCTCAAATTCGGGATACGAGCCGAGCTTCCATTAGGTAGCGCAAGAATCTCCTTGCTTCCAGTTATCTCGGCGCGAAAAACAAAGTCTAAAGGCATTCGTTCGAGATGCGAGTTTATCGACTTAGGAGCTCAGGTCTGGAACAAATTAAACTTGTACTGTATAAATGTTGTCAAACTTCAACTTGGTGGGAGTCTGGAGTCCTGGATTTTGGAACCATTCTGTAAGTTTCTCAATTTGATGTACCTTGGTTCATTTTGCTCTTCTGTGCACTATTTTTCCCAGTTAAAGATTATAGAGAAAATAGTATTAGTAGTATATAGGTAAAGAAAAGCCAGTAAGGAAGGGAAGAGAAGATGATTTTTTAAATATTAAAAATAAACTTTATTTGTAACACACAAAATACAAACAACAAAACACAAACACAAAAACATTAAAATAAAAGTTGGACAGTTTGTGACGTACCTGTAATACAATTCTAACAGTGCTTATTTTCTATTACACAGATTGTATTTACATCAAGTCTTAGCAAAGATTTATTCCGGTATATTTTTTTTCTTTGTTTTCCTTTTGTGACTGATCCTCTGACATTTACTCTCCAAATTATCTAACATTTAGATGATTTTTGACCGGTAACATCAATGAATTTTCCCTTTGGAATTGCCCTAAATTATTGTAGCATAAGCTGACAGCAGAAAACAGAGTTTAACCCAGTAGTGGGGTTTCACTCACCTTCACTACTAGTTTGGAACTACGCACATGAGCACTCATTTCATTTGCGCATGGTGCTTCTGTGCATGTGCAGAACCTTCTGTGCATGCGCAGATCATCCATGATGATGTCCGGGTGGGTTGGCGGAACCTCCCGCCACCGCTATCGGTTCGCCTGAAACAGGGTGAACCGATAGCAACTCAGCACTGGTTTAACTTTAAGGTTAAGTCAGGGATCACTCACAGAATTTCCTCAAATGTGCTGCCAAAATGTAATTTTTAATACAGCAGAGCATGATTCAAATACATGGCAAGTGATCAGTTATTGAAATAATAGACTAAATACTTAAGTACTGTATCTATTTAATTCGGGGATTGCAAAATTTGCAACACCCCATAAATATTAGATCAGATTTAGTAATATTAGATTTAGTAATAAATTTATTACCCTAGTAATGAAGAAAGCTAGTTAGATGTAGTGATGACACATGGTAAAAAATTGGGAGAATGTGAGCTCTTGTACACATACACAGTCAGTGGTTCTCAATACAGTGATACCTCATCTTACGAACCCCTCTTGGTAAGAACTTTTCGTCATACAAACCCGGGGTTTAAGATTTGTTTGCCTCTTCTTCCAAACTATTTTCACCTTACGAACTTGAGCCGCCGCCGCTAGTATGCCCCGCCTCCAGACTTCCATTGCCAGCCGAAGCACTGGGATTCCCCTGAGCCTCCTCTCACTGGGAAACCCCACCTCTGGACTTCCGTTACCAGCCGAAGTGCTGGGAATTCCCTGAGCCTCCCCTCGCTGGGATTCAAAGCAGCGCCGGCAAAAATGAAGGGAATCCCAGCGAGGGGAGCCTCAGGGAAATCCCAGCAATGCAAGAACGGGTGCTTTGGCTGGCAACGGAAGTCTGGAGGTGGGGTTTCCCAGTGAGGGGTGCTTCAGGGGAATCCCAGCGCTTCGGCTGGCAACAGAAGTCCAGAGGCGGGAATTCCCAGCAGCACAAGGCAAAAGGGGTGACTTTTGAGATGCATTATTTGCTTTTACATTGATTCCTAAGGGGAAAATTGCTTCATCTTATGAACTTTTCTACTTACGAACCTGATCACGGAACGAATTAAGCTCGTAAGATGAGGTATCACTGTATTTCTAGTGCCGCAACCCATTAATGTAGTTCCTCATGTTGTGGTGACCCCCAACCATAAGTCTAGCCCCAATTCTCCCAACAGAGCTGCTGATTGGCAAGAAGGTCAGAGGGACATCTCCATTGTAAACACCTGATTGGTTGGATTGTAAAAATATGTTCTAAAGCACCAGAATAGAAGCTTTAGTTCCTAACACCATGGGAAATTTGTCTTTTCCCATGTCTTAGGCAACCCCTGTGAAATGGTCATTCGACCCCCAAAGGGATCCCGACCCCCAGGTTGAGAACTACTGCATTAGGTGATCTTTGGCCAGCTACTCTCAGTCCTTGGAAGGAAGTAAAGACAAACCACTTGCCATTTCATGCAGTCAACAGGAATCAACGATGACTTTTTAAAAATAGTGCATATATTTAAAGTTTCAAAAATTGCTTTTTAATTGCTTTTCAGTTATTAAGAATCTTTGAATTGATAAATTTTACAGGACCAAGTGAGTTTCCTTCAATCCTTAGCAGAAGAAATTTTAATTACTATAAGTTGATTTCAAGTATTAATAAGGTATTCTTTTTTCTGTATGGAAATTTGACTTCTAGAATAAGTGGGGAAATTGCAACCCCAATTTTATGTTAAATGTATGTTTGTCCGTTTTGTCTTTTTTATGAAAAAATTAATAAAGTTTATTAAAAAAAAGAAATTTTAATTACTAGCAGGAATCAGCCTCAGGAGGAGAGAACCACAGTAGTAACACCATGCTCCCAATTTCCCAAACTGTTCCAGGATACCCATATCAAAACCAGTTCTAAAACCAATTTTAATTATGCTTTTCTGAGAAATCACAAGAAAGTTGCCCTCCTTCAGGATGGCACAAGGTGACCTCTGTAGGAAGGCCAAACATTGCATTGGCTGGGCGCTTTTTCAGAAAGGTAATCTGTGGAAGAGGTAAGGGAAGCATGGTGTTATGAAGCAAGAAGGCCCAAAGCAATGGGACCTGGCTGGGCAGGAAGCAAGTGCAAGGCTGAGTGACCCAACAGGATGGGAAGCAGGCCCAAGGCTGTGGGCCCTCATGGGGAGGGTTGCTATACAAGATGTGCCTCAGGTGGTGGGGAGCCCTGGGAGATCCAGCAAAGGTGACATGTGAGTTGGGGGAACACTGCACTGTGTAAGGTCTGGGCCTGAAATAGAGTGTGGGCTTACCCCATCCTGAAGTACCCCATGCTCTGTTTAATTACACACATGGTTGCTTAACATTTGCAATGGAGAGACCTGGGATTGCAATCATTGAGGAAGGCAGTTATGTTGATGTCTCTCTCAAGGTTGACTCAGCCTTCCATCCTTCCAAGGGTAAAATGAGGACCCAGATTGTTGGGGGCGATATGCTGACTCTGTAACCCATTTAGAGAGGGCTGTAAAGCACTGTGAAGTGGTATATAAGTCTTATTGCTATTGCTATTAAAGATAGCACTGACTTATGATTGTAATTCCCAACTCAATTGCGGTTGTAAGTCAAGGCCCTACTTGTAACTCAACCCTGAGCTAGAGACAGTCTCATCTAATAACAATAATATGAAAGTGGAGCAGAGAAGCAACATAAGACCCCAAAGACATCATATTGCTTGTTTTTGTTGGTTGAACTAGGCTGGACAGCAAAATGGCAAAGCAACCAGAATTTCAGGTGAGGTCTACAAAATAAAGATGGTTATGCACAATTGCATAACTGAAGCCACAATGTACGTTTTGAGAAGCACTTGGAGAGGGAGTGGAAATTCATGAGGTTGCTATCACCTATTTTGACTTGATCTCCTTATTGCATGCCCCTTTTACCTTATAATCAAGTTCCCAGAAGAACAAGGAGGGGAGGTTCAACATTACCTTCCTAGTCACAATCCTGCAAATAATTGCCCTTTTTTACCTAAGGCCAATGGCTACAAAGGCAGGATTTTTTTAAGCTTTCATTAAAAACACCTTTCCTTTCTATGATTCCCTATCTCTATGCTTAAAAACAATGATTTTTTTTCATGTATGTTTCATGAAGATGTATCCAAGTTTTACACAATGAAGGTTTGCTAATTTTTAGAAGTATACTGAATTAGCTTTTAAGGGGTAGTACAATGTTAGAAAGCAAATGGATCACATAAAGCAGTGTTTCCCAACCTTTTTTGAGCCGCGGCACATTATTCATATTTTCAAAATCCTGGGGAACACTGAAAGGGGGGGGCGGGGCGGGGAGGCGGGCTAAAGAAAAGTTTGGACAAAAAACCCCTCTCTCTTCCTCCCTTTTGCTCTATTTCTCCCTCTTTCTCTCTTTTCCTTCCTTCCCTTCTTTCTCTCTCTCCATCCCTCTTTCTTTCTTCGTCTCTTTTTTGCTCTCTTTCTCTCTCCCTCCTTCCCTTCCTCTGTCTTTCTCTCTCCCTTGCTCTCTCTCTCTCTGTCTCTCTTGCTATCTCTTTCTTGCTTTTTTCTCTCTCTCTTGCTCTCTCTCTCTTTCACTGTCTTGCTATATGTCTCTTTCTTTCTCTTTGCCTCTCTTGCTATCTTTCTTTCTTTCTCTTTCTCTCTCTCTGTGCCTCTTGCTAAGTCTCTCTTTTTCTCTTGCTATGTCTCTCTTTTTCTCTCTCCCTCTGCCTCTCTTTCTCTATCTCTCTTTCTCTGCCTCTCTTGCTGTCTCTCTTTCTTGCTCTGTCTCTCTTTCTCTGCCTCTCTTGCTATGTCTCTTTTTTCTCTCTCTCTGCCTCTCTTGCTATGTCTCTCTTTCTCTCTCTCTTTCTCTATCTCTTTCTCTGCCTCTCTTGCTGTCTCTCTTTCTTGCTTTGTCTCTTTCTCTGCCTCTTGCTATGTCTCTCTTTCTCTCTCTCTCTGCCTCTCTTATATGTCTCTCTTTCTTTCTCTCTCTCTCTCAGCTGACTGCAAGCGGGAGCCCTGACGGCGGCAGCTGGACGTGCTGCTGGACACTGTATATGCCAGGCCCGCAGCGCCAGCATGTACGACGTCCAGCAGCACGTCCAACCGCCACCGTCAGGGATCCCGCTTGCAGTCAGCTGAGAGAGAGAGAGCGCTCCCTCTCGCCGCCGCCATCTTCCCGCGACTGCCTGCGGCCGCTGCAGCCCCCCCCGCTCCCATCGCCAGTGCCCTCCCGCCGGGCCACAAAGGACACTTGCCGTCAACGCCAGAGAAGCTCCAGCTGGGCGGGGCGCTGCCGGTACTTCCGTCCTGGGGCTCCCGCTCGCAGCTGTCCCCCGGCTCCTACTCGATGCCGCGGTTTTCGGCGCTCTCCTGCTGGGCCCCAAAGAAGGAAGCCGGGAAAAAGGTGCGAAGAATGGAGCTCTCCTTCTTCCTGCCTTCCTTCTTTGGGGCCCAGCAGGAGAGCGCCGAAAACCGCGGCATCGAGTAGGAGCCGGGGGACAGCTGCGAGCGGTAGCCCCAGGACGGAAGTACCGGCAGCGCCCCGCCCAGCTGGAGCTTGTCAGAACACCTGGCCATGTCTCGCGGCACATTAGTGTGCCGCGGCACACTGGTTGGGAAACGCTGACATAAAGACTACCCTCCTGTCAACTGAAACATACCTTTTAATGTTAACCAATATACTGCTGTGATTTATTCCTCTTCAATCTGAAAAAGATCTGAAACACAGGGAATTGGATACATGTCATGTAGCATTTAAAATAGATTGCGCCTGAATGTTGAATCTGCTCAGTGTTTTCATTACTGAGGGAATAAGGTAGCATGCTTATGGGAAAAGTTAAGCCTGTCACTTAAATCACATAGATTTCATCAAAATTAAGACATGACTTAGTTCATATCCAGTACATTAGCTGCCACTAAAATGCCATGATGTTCCCAGGTGCCTATAGCTTTTCTCAGATATTTTATCTTCCATTTAGCTGAAATATACTATTAGAGTTGGGAGGAGAGAATATATTGGTGATTAGCTATACCATTACTAGTTATTGTTTAATTTAATTGCAGTTATGTTCCTTGTATTGGTTTTTAATTTCTATACCATCTCGATCTTCTGAAGTGACAGTTTATAAATCTTACCAATAAATAATAAGTGCATTGAATTGCTTATCCTTCTTTTTGTTAATTGCTAATTGTGACTATTTCAGTGAATGATATAGCCATAACCTATTGTTCTTTCATCCTATATTCATGAATCACTGTATTTTTAGGGGAAATTGCAAATCAATGCTTCCATAAGCATAAACTAAAACTATTACTTTGGCTTTGGAGTTAGCCCAAATTGTGATCAGATGCATTAATCAGTTCTTCCAAGTGGAGTCCTGTAAACAAAACAGCATTGCCTATGCCTAACAGCAGAAATATCAGCAGATTCAGGGAAGTTTGCAAAAATATAATTAATAGCATCAAAATGCTTAGTACAGATAGAATTAAAATGCTGAATTGCATGCAGCATTGTGATTATTTTCTGGACACTGTTGAACTAATTTGTATAAGATAACATGTATCAGAAAGCAAACTACATTTTCTTGGTCATTTGGCTTGTATTTATTGAAACTGACCAGTGAATTCCTTGTGGCAATATAATAGGCAACTGACCTGCATCATTTGCTAAAAAAACTAAGGTGCACTTAAAATGAGGTTCAGGCAATGTTATTTTACTTTAAAAATGTTAATGTTATTTAAAGACAATAACATTGTGCTTACTATTAAATCAAAAACAAAACATACCAAAATCTGATATAATAAAAAATTCTAGGAACCCAATCATACATGGGGTGAAAATACTATGAAGAAAAAGAAAGCCCTAGACAAATAATGTGAAAAGACAATTTGTTTCACATTACTGTCAATGCTGCATGTTGATTGATGAAAGGAAGAAAGGAAAATCAATTGAATGGAGATTATAATGAAGTTTTGTAAAAGAGGGCATGGTTGACTGACTGAGAGTGAACGAAATCACACTGCAAGAGGGAAGTTAATTTATAAACTCATGAACAACATATTCCACCTCTGTTGAGGTCATCTTCCACCTCTTCCAACATCTTCCACACCTTTGATCATAGATTCATGCAGATATCTATTTCTATGGCTAGCACATGTTCTTTATATATTTAAACTTAGAAAGCTACCCAACTCCCAAATGACTCTGGGCACCTGTACATTTATACACCTATACAAGGCAAATAATTACAAAAAAATGCATCCAGACAAAACAATTCATTTCTTTGATGAAATGAATGATTGTAGGATTGAATGCACATCTATTAAAAAATAACTTGGATGAATTAAAATATATGTAGAATTACAATGTTAGTCTTTGCCACGCATAATATAATCTCTGTAGAATATTTTGCATAGATTTTACTTTTGTCCTTTTCCTTTCTGCAAAATTAAAATTATTTGATGATGCATTACATCACAATTGTGAATGGCCCATGTGCATTAAGGCATATACAGTGATCCCTCTATTATCGCGAGGGTTCCGTTCCAAGACCCCTCGCGATAATCGATTTTTCGCGATGTAGGGTTGCGGAAGTAAAAACACCATCTGCGCATGCGCGCCCTTTTTTTCTATGGCCGTGGGCGGGCGAGCGGCGGGCATCAGCGAGGAGCCGGGGTTTCCCCTTTGCGTGGGCGGCCGAGAAGACCCAGGGAAGGTTTCTTCGGCCGCCCAGCAGCTGATCTGCTCGGTAGCGCAGCAGCAGCGAGGAGCCAAATCGGGGTTTCCCCTTTGCGTGGGCGGCCGGGAAGACCCAGGGAAGGTTCCTTCGGCCGCCCAGCAGCTGATCTGCTCGGCGCAGCAGCAGCGAGCAGACGAAGATCGGGGTTTCACAGCCGCCCACGCAAAGGGGAAACCCCGGCTCCTCGCTGATGCCCCCGCTCGCCCGCCCGCCGCCCTCCAGCAAGAGGGGGAGAGCTAGAGAAAGAGAGAGAAGGAAAGAAAGAGATGACAGAGGGAGGAAGAGAGTGTGAGAGAGGAAGAAGCAAGATAGAGAAAGAGAGAGAGAAAGAAAGATGAGAAAGGAAGGAAGAGAGTGACGTCATCGGGTGGAAAAATCGCGATATAGCGTTTCGCGAAGATCGAGATCGCGAAACTCGAGGGATCACTGTATTATATTAAGTAAATAAAAAAATACATCTACTACAACATAATGGCTAGCCTACATACTAGGCTGAGACATGTAGTTTGTTTTTATGCACATGTCTCAGGGTGCTTAATATGATGTGTAATTCTAGCAATTATATCTTATACGAAAACCAAAGTATAGTGACTTTTTCATACATTAACTGATCGTGCTATAGGCAGGGGTTTAAATAGGGAGCTCTTTAACTCAGGAGTCACTAAGATTTTACTTGCTTGAGTTTCTGGTCAGACTGGAGTGAAAATTTTCCAGCTTCTCGGGAGTGAAAATTTTCCAGCTTCTCGGGACATAACACCATCCATTTCATCCCTTAAAAACTCCAACAGATTTGGACTCTGCATGTTGCTCAAAACCAGAATGGCTGTCAAGCAACAAAAAGTCTGCCTTTCTGGCATATACCAAGGAATCAGTTTTTAGACACAGGGCAAAATCTCACTGCTCACCTACAGATATTGTATATTCACGCATCCCAACAAAGCTGCCCCAGCAAAGACTTAGTATCTACCAGGATGAGAAAGTTGCAATTAGTAGTTGCTGAATGCACACTTGCAGATGGACAAATGCAAAACAGTGAATGGATGGATGGCCAGCCGGGATTGTTTAATGTGAATTTGGCTATTCAGTACTTATGCCCAAGGCAAAGAGGCTCGAAGCAGGATTTGCTTAGGAAGTTTTTAGAATATTATAGAATAGAATAGAATTTTTTATTGGTCAAGTGTGATTGGACACAAGGAATTTGTCTTTGGTGCATATACTCTCCGTGTATATACAGTGCACATACAGTGCGCATATGCTCTCAGGCTAGAGATCGTCTTCTGGGGGCTGAAGGGGAAGCTGAAGGCGACGGAAAGTTACAAGAGGTTCCAAACTGAGTTGCATAACGAGAGGCGCCGGCACGATGCGAGGGAGGCAAAAAGAGCGCGCAACTTAAAGCAAGCGTTAGCAGGGAGCAGCATCCAAACTGCTCCTTCGCCTTAGGGCTGCAAGAACTTTCTATCACTATACCAGCAAACAAAATCAAAAACGGGAATGGCTAATAACAATTCCGAAACAACACTGGGAAGCATGATCCCGCAGCCATCGGAACCCCTCGGCTTAGGTTCAAAAGCTCGCGGCTGCACAAACCTCTCTCGGGAAAAATGAGATCAGCAGCGGTCCCCGGGAAGGCAGCCCTGATCAATCGACCGAAGAGCAACACATCGCATTCCCAGGCCGAGGAGTTGAGGCGGATCCATTGCGCATGCGTAGGGTGGCCTGGATATTTCTCTCTCTCTTTTTCTTTCTCTCTCTCTTTTCGAGCCCCCGCCCCTCCGGCTTCGCGGCCGCTGCGGCCGTCTCCTGCGCTAGCTCCCCCTGTCGGCGAAGGCAATTTGCGGCTCGGCGCGTTCCATGGCCGGCAGCGGGGGATCATGACCGACTACGGGGAGGAACAACGCAATGAGTTGGAGGCCTTGGAGGCCATCTATCCGGACTCCTTCACAGGTAAGGGCAGCGAGTGGAAGACAGCGCTGGGCGGCGCGTGGGTTCCGCGGGGTGACGACAGCGGCGGCGGCGGCTTGCAAGTTTCCAGCATGCGGCGAGGATTCTTCTGCCCCGGTTCTTCCTGTTAAAAAGAGTTTTTCCCTCCTCCCTTTTTTTTTCTGGACTGGTTCATCCAGAACCCGATCCAGAACAAGCAGTGGCCACGCTGTGTTGTGAGAAGCCCGAGCGGGTTTCACTGGGTCGTGTGAATGCAGAAGCTCTGGATAAAGAATCCAGCTATTGGAAGCTCGCTTTGGATTGCCGGCTTCCCGAGGGATACGCGAGGCGGGCTCTGGCTCTCCTTTGGGACTACAAGGATCATTTCTAATCTCGTTGTCCAATCTCATTTTTTTTCTTCCACAATTTATATGGGGTGTGAGGTGGGGGGATTGCAAGAATAGGCTTAAGTTGGCGTGAACTAGGGGTGCTTGAACAGTAGGCGGCACAACTCCTCCCCTCGGATGTAGCCTCCTTAAAAAGTCATCAATTCGTTCATACGTATTTGATTTCCTGCACTCGAGTGTCAAAACTGTTTATTAAAACGTTTGTGATAGAATCTTCCCTTGGAATGTTTAAAAACAAGTTTGGAATAAAGTTTACAGTAGAGCCATAAGCCAAAGTGCTTTAAAACCTATAAAACTTAAATTACCTGATTGTAGTTTCTTGCCCAAGTCATGGTAGCCATGTAGTGGTTAGGCAGTGTTTCCCAACCTTGTCAACTTGAAGATATCTGGACTTCAACTCCCAGAATTCCCCAGCCAGCACTGGCTGGGGAATTCTGGGAGTTGAAGTCCAAATATCTTCAGGTTGACAAGGTTGGGAAACACAGGGTTAGAGCATTAGCCAGAATTTGATTCAGATCCACTTCAACAGAAACTCATTGGATGATTTTGGATAGCTTTCTTTTCTTTTTTTTTCTCAGTCCAGCCTAATGTCCCCAGATGGTGTTGTGGGAACTCTGGGCACCACCTTGAATTTCTAAAGAAAAACCAGTAGTGTATGTAAAATTGCTATCACATCTCCTTCATTTTAGTCTTCTGGCTACACATACACATGTCCTTTCACTCATAAGGACCCTTCATCATTTTAACAACATAACTCCAATTTGTCACTGTCCTTTTTGAACAGTGGTATCGAAGACTGGACACAACATTCTAAATTATTTTCGACCAGAGTAGAATAGAGAGGAACAGTAATTTATTATTTGAACTCTGTGCTTAATGAATCCAGAGATGGCATTTGCCATTTTAACAAGTGCGTTACCCTGATGGCTTGTGTTGAGTTTGTAGTTGACAAGAATCTCTACATTCTTTTCAAAGGCGCCAAATCAGCTGTCTTTAATCCTAGGCTTACATTATACTTCCCCCCCCTATCGAGATATAGAACTGTACATTTTATACCTAGTTCAGTTCTATCCTGTTCGTTTCAGCCCATTACCTGGCTAGGCTTTAAATATTTTAAAAATATTTGTCTCTTCTAAAGTATAAGCTGCCCCCCCCCCCCTTGTTCTGTGTCATCTGCAGATTTGATAAAGTTTCTCTTCAACTCCTTCATTCAATTCAATGATGAAAATGATGGACCCAGGACAGAATCCTATGGCCCTCCATTTCACACTTCCCTCTAAACCAGTTCCTTGTGTGTCCAATAACACTTGGCCAATAAAGAATTCTATTCTATTCTATTCTATAAATTATCTTTTTAAAAAACACGTAAAAACAGTCAAATTTTCATATCAATTTCTTTTAACGTAAAGAACAGAATTTCAGCGGGTTTTTTAACTGTTAGGATTAAAGAAATTTCATGCCAAAGTTGCAGTGGTATTCTTTTTAAAAAAACATACGGAAAATAATTTTTCTTATCAATTCTTTTCTTCCACCACAGTGTTATCAGAAAATCCTACAAGTTTCACTATCACTGTAACATCCGAAGCGGGAGAAAATGATGAAAGTAAGTTGACTGCTTCTCAGTGTTTATTTGCGTGGTGGGGGAAATGTCTCAGAGAAAACAATTTTGTACAAATAATTGAAAGCAAGAGCTGATTTTTTTCAGCATGGAACAGTGACTGGCTTGGAAATCTGCAGTGCTAATACTGTATTGGAGAGTGTCTGCAAAAAATCCAAGTTTAAATCCTAATTCAAAATAAACCACTGGATTTTGGGCAAATTGTTGTCCAGGAGGAGTTTCAATGGAGCTTTCCAATAATGTGAACATTATTATTATTATTTTTATTATTTATTAGATTTGTATGCCACCCCTTTCCAAAGACTCAGGGTGGCCCACAACAACAAAACAGTACAAATCCAATAATTAAAACAATTTAAAACCCTTAATATAAAAAAACCCAATCATACATCTCATACAAACCATACATAAAACGAAAACGGCTCAGGGGAAACAATTTCCCCATGCCTGACGACAGAGATGGGTTTTAAGGAGTTTATGAAAGGCAAGGAGGGTGGGGGCAATCCTAATCTCCGAGGGGAGTTGATTCCAGAGGGTTGGGGCTGCCACAGAAAAGACTCTTCCCCTGGGTCCCGCCAGAGGACATTGTTTTGTTGACGGGATCCGGAGAAGGCCAACTCTGTGGGACCTAACCGGTCGCTGGGATTCATGCGGCAGAAGGCGGTCCTGAAAATATTCTGGTCCGATGCCATGAGGGGCTTTATAGGTCATAACCAACACTTTGAACTGTGACCGGAAACTGATTGGCAACCAATACAGACTGCGGAGTGTTGGTGTAACATGGGCATACCTGGGGAAGCCCATGATTGCTCTCGCAGCTGCATTCTGCACGATGATAGCTGACCAAGTTCCAGGTTGCTTCTTGAGTAAATTGATCAAGGAACCTGAGATTCATGGTATCCGACATGAGAAATGTTATCCGAATATCGTGCAGATAATTTCATAGTATTTTTAAAGTCTGGATTATAAACTTCAAAGCATACTTGTAAGTGGACAACAGACCCCTTGTTTGAATGCAAGTGAGTTGTTTATAAACTGAAACTCGCACTTCAATTTATATTTGGAGGCCAAAGGATATGTTAGTTCTTGTCCTTCTAGCATGGAAAGAAAAATGTCCTCCAAACGAGAGATCCAATTTGAAACTCTCCCAACAGGTAGCACCAGGCAATCAGAATTAGGGAAAGAGGAGACATGATAGGAGTAGATCAAGAATCTCCTTCTCTTCCATTTATCCTAAATCTCTATGAATATTAAAAGTTCGTTAAAAGTAATATTTAAAACCTTGAAAAATGATTTTAAAAGGAAGGTAGAAACTGCTACTTATCTGCTGTTAGCCAGCAGGAATGCAAAGGTGTTTTGAGTTAGATGCATTGTTTGTCTTTTGATCTTCCCACAAGCAATGATAATATTCCTAACTAAATAGTCAGTATTAATAATTACAGTTGGACATCTGAGCTACCTTTTTTCTGTTGCACTACAGCTGTTCAGACAACCCTCAAATTTACCTATTCAGAAAAGTATCCAGATGAAGTCCCATTATATGAATTGCTTGCACACGAGAATCTCGAAAATAATGATATTGGAGACCTATTAAAACTATTGCAGGAACAGGTAAGAAATATTCAGAGCAATTTGTTTTTTCTTGGTGCCAGTAGTTCTTCAGAGGCAATTCAGCTTTTATTTAATGAGTAAAAATACATGTGGCTTGAAAATCGGAAGATAAACATGTCATGATTAGATTTTTCAAGTTCAAGGTTAATAGATATTGCAGCTAATACAAATGAATGTAGGTACTTCATATTTATTTATTTTATAAAACTGGGACCCACTATGTATTATGTGGGATTATTAGAATACCTTTTAATAAAAGATATTTCATTTTCATTTTTCATTTTATTGGATTTGTATGCCGCCCCTCTCCGTAGACTCGGGGCGGCTAACAACAGTAATAAAAACAATGTGCGACAATCCAATACTGAAAAACTAAAAACCCTTATTTTAAAAACCAATCATACATACAACGTACCATACATAAATTGTGGAAGCCGAGGGGGAAAGAATATCTTAATTCCCCCAAGCCTGACAACACAGGTGGGTTTTAAGAAGCTTGCGAAAGGCAAGAAGGGTGGGAGCTATTCTAATCTCTGGGGGGAGTTGGTTCCAGAGGGCCGGGGCCGCCACAGAGAAGGCTCTCCCCCTGGGTCCCGCCAAACGACATTGTTTAGTTGACGGGACCCGAAGGAGGCCAACTCTGTGGGACCTAATTGGTCGCTGGGATTCGTGCGGCAGAAGGCGGTCCCGGAGATAACCTGGTCCGATGCCATGAAGGGCTTTATAGGTCATAACCAACACTTTGAATTATGACCGGAAACTGATCGGCAATCAATGCAGACTGCGGAGTGTTGGTGTGACATGGGCATGTTTGGGAAAGCCCATGATTGCTCTCGCAGCTGCATTCTGCACGATCTGAAGTTTCCAAACACTTTTCAAAGGTAGCCCCATGTAGAGAGCATTACAGTAGTCGAGCCTCGAGGTGATGAGGGCATGAGTGACTGTGAGCAGTGAGTCCCGATCCAAATAGGGCCGCAACTGGTGCACCAGGCGAACCTGGGCAAACGCCCCCCTTGCCACAGCTGAAAGATGTTTCTCTAATGTGAGCTGTGGATCGAGGAGGACGCCCAAGTTGCAGACTCTTTCTGAAGGGGTTAATAATTCCCCCCCCCCCCCAGGGTAATGGTTGGACAGATGGAATTGTCCTTGGGAGGCAGAACCCACAGCCACTCCGTCTTATCAGGGTTGAGTGAGTCTGTTGACACCCATCCAGGCCCCAACAGCCTCCAGGCACCGGCACATCACTTCCACTGCTTCACTGACTGGATATAGGTGTTTATGTCATTTCATAATAACTATATTAAGTTTTGATGTTCATAAACTCTGAAATGCATTGGGCAGTTGAAAAAGAAATTCAATGGTAACCCAGCGCACTTTTAAAAATTGGTTTTGGAAAATCATTTGCTGCTATGTAAAGCATATGAATGAAAACTGCAAAGTTTTGTTGGTGATAGGATTTGTTGTGTTTTATGTTTCTATCTACTTTGAATTATGTTTTAAAGCCATTCTTACCACATTTCCTACATTTTTAGTGTAGCAGAAAGTATGATTTTTTAATGAGTTCTTTCAAATAAATCTATTTTCTCTTTGTATTTCAGTCAGAAGAGAATATAGGCATGGTAATGATCTTCACACTGGTGTCAGCTGTGCAAGAAAGACTGAATGAAGTAGTAGATCTCATAAAAACAAGAAGAGAAGCAGAAAAGAAACAGAAAGAAAAAGAGGCAGAGGAGGCAGAAAAGGTAATAAAATTCATCAACACATTGTTATAAGAAAGAAAAAGTAGCATTTGAAGAATTTGAGTCTGTAACCAGAGATTTTTTTCCCAGTGTTTCCAATCTATGATACCGATCACTGGAGAACAACAAGAGTGATATTGGTGGATGGATGGATGCATGGATAGGGAGGGATGATAGCCTTCTCATCCAAAATCATGCAAGATTATACAATATAAACCTGTGGGTTGCGCTTTCTTGTTCCATGTTAAGAATCCAGAAGTTTAAGGCTCACTTGTTTTTTCTTTTCATGGACCAATATTCTGTTTAATAGAAATATATACAGTGATACCTCGTCTTACAAACACCTCGTCATACAAACTTTTCGAGATACAAACCCGGGGTTTAAGATTTTTTTGCCTCTTCTTACAAACTATTTTCACCTTACAAACCCAGTTAAACGAACACTACATTGCTTAAGTGAATCTATTGTTTGCATTGAGCATTTTTTTTGCCAGAAATTGAAAGTAAACATCTCCAAACACATTGCAAATTGCTGTTATATGAGCACTGCAAACAGTCATAAATGCAAACCAGTTGCTGAATGTGATCATATGACATTTGTGTGTGTATAGGTGTTGGAATTTTGAATCTGAGATTTTGGGGGGTCCATTGTAACTTTGAATTGTGGCCAAGTGACTAGTTGTAAGTTGAGGATTACCTGTAATGTCCTATTTGTATACAGCTACACAAATGTACACAAATGTACAGCTACATTTGGCTTTGTCCTTTGTTTGTTTGCTCCTTTGTTGTGCTATTTATGTATTTTATTTTGAATTCTGTAGCCATTATGGTGATGCTGACAAAAAAAGACAACAATGGTTTTTAATCTTTGTATGCCATTTCCCAATTCCCATTAAAGAATCTCAAAGTAATTGTTGTTGATACTGTCCACAGAACATTTTTCAGAACAATTCTGGCTGGGAATATAGTTGCCTCTGTTGCCTAGCTGTTTATGTGAGAGTAGGTTTGGTATATCAGAGCTGGAAAGCTGGTGACATTATTAGGCTGGTATTGTCCTTTGTTACATGTTTTGGAATTTTATCTTATTCTTCTCCATTTGTGTAGCAATGTTTTCATGGCACCCCTGTCACTATTGAAAACTTTCTACGCTGGAAGGCAGCATTTGATCTGGAGCTTCTAGAAATTAAAAGAAAAAAGATGAAAGAAGAAGAACAGTGCGGCAAAAATAAATTAACAGGTGGGATATAATCATCTATCTTATATAAGCCATGTGCCTGGTCTTGGATTGTTAGGTGATTTTATTTTTTTCAGTTGATATATGAAATCCACACAAGCCGAATCAAATTGGTTCGTCATGCAACACAAAGTGGTGAAAAATATCAATGTTCAAGAAAGCAGTCCAAATTATCCACAAAAATGCAGAAGTTAAACAGTTGACACTGATAAATTTATCTCAGCATCTATTGTCCTACTATCGCAGCACCATTGAGAATGTCTTAACATACGGCATTCTAGCTTGGTATGGGAGCAGCTCTGTAGTGAACAAAAAAGCTCTACAGAGAATTATTAAAATTGCCCAGAACATCATTGAGCTCCAGCTACCCGCCCTGAATGATATCTTCACATCTCGCTGTTCTAGGAAGGTGCATACAATTCTCAAAGACTCTTCTCATCCTGCTTACAATCTCTTTGAACTGTTGCCTTCTGGCAGAAGATACAGAACAACTAGAACTCGGACCACACGTTTCCTGAATAGTTTTTATCCCAGAGCTATACTCGCACTTAACAACAAACTAAAGGGTCACCATCAGTGAACTGTTCTGTATCTTCTGCCAGAAGGCAACAGTTCAAAGAGATTGTAAGCAGGATAAGAAGAGTCTTTGAGAATAATATTACTTGGTTTGTCATGTAGATGGTTGAGTGGTTCAGGGTGGGGAATTTGTAGTGGATGGGACATTTATTCTATTTTTTATTCTATTTTTTATTCTATTTTTAACATTTATCTATTCTGATTTTATGTATGGTAGGACTGGTCTTGGGTGTCACACGACTTTCGTTGCCAATGACAATTTGTTGTTTTTGACAATGACAATAAATTTATTATTATTATAAATGTTTGAATAGCTATTTTTATTGGTGATGCAAAGAAATACAATAGTACTTCGGTTCTGGGAGCACAATGAATTATGAAAACCGATGTGTCCCAAACAATTTTTTCCTGTAGGGAACAATGTAGTGAGTCACAAGGCAGCCGACATCGATACGTCCTAACTTGTGTATTGAGTATCAAACAAATGAGTACTGGAACAAAATTTTCACATCAAAATGTGTTGAGTACCAAATTCTCTGAGTTTCAAAGTAGTTGAGTACCAAAGTACCATTATATACGAAATTGCATGCTTGAGTTACACATGTTGCTAATATCACATACCCTAGTTCTATAAGAGATAAAGGTTATCAAACTCAGTATGGGTCTTCCATAGGGGCACTGTAATTTCCTAATTACAGTGAACCCTCGAGTTTCGCGTCCTCAAGTATCGCGAAAGGGCTATTTCGCGAGTTTTCAACCCGGAAGTAAACTCCACCATCTGCGCATGCGTGCCCTTCCACGCATGCGTAGATGGTGGAGTTTCCCCGCCGGGCAGAGGCTTCCCTGGGTCTTCCCCCTTCCCCCAGAGGCTTCCCTGGGTGCCCGCTCGCTTGGGGACATCCCAGCTCCGCTCCCCAGCTGGGAAGCGGATCTAGGGAGTCCCCACCACGCGCGCGTTGCTGGGGAAAGCGCGCGCGCTTGGGGACATCCCAGCTCTGCTCCCCAGCTGGGAAGCGGATCTAGGGAGTCCCCACCGCGCGCGCGTTGCTGGGGAAAGCGCGCACGCTTGGGGACATCCCAGCTCCGCTCCCCAGCTGGGAAGCGGATCTAGGGAGTCCCCACCGCGCACGCGTTGCTGGGGAAAGCGCGCGCGCTTGGGGACATCCCAGCTCCGCTCCCCAGCTGGGAAGCGGATCTAGGGAGTCCCCACCGCGCGCGCGTTGCTGGGGAAAGCGCGCGCGCTTGGGGACATCCCAGCTCCGCTCCCCAGCTGGGAAGCGGATCTAGGGAGTCCCCACCGCGCGCGCGTTGCTGGGGAAAGCGCGCGCGCTTGGGGGCATCCCAGCTCCGCTCCCCAGCTGGGAAGCGGATCTAGGGAGTCCCCACCGCGCGCGCGTTGCTGGGGAAAGCGCGCGCTTGGGGACATCCCAGCTCCGCTCCCCAGCTGGGAAGCGGATCTAGGGAGTCCCCACCGCGCGCGCGTTGCTGGGGAAAGCGCGCGCGCTTGGGGACATCCCAGCTCCGCTCCCCAGCTGAGAAGCGGATCTAGGGAGTCCCCACCGCGCGCGCGTTGCTGGGGAAAGCGCGCGCGCTTGGGGACATCCCAGCTCCGCTCCCCAGCTGGGAAGCGGATCTAGGGAGTCCCCACCGCGCGCGCGTTGCTGGGGAAAGCGCGCGCGCTTGGGGGCATCCCAGCTCCGCTCCCCAGCTGGGAAGCGGATCTAGGGAGTCCCCACCGCGCGCGCGTTGCTGGGGAAAGCGCGCGCTTGGGGACATCCCAGCTCCGCTCCCCAGCTGGGAAGCGGATCTAGGGAGTCCCCACCGCGCGCGCGTTACTGGGGAAAGCGCGCGCGCTTGGGGACATCCCAGCTCCGCTCCCCAGCTGGGAAGCGGATCTAGGGAGTCCCCACCGCGCGCGCGTTGCTGGGGAAAGCGCGCGCGCTTGGGGACATCCCAGCTCCGCTCCCCAGCTGGGAAGCGGAGCTAGGGAGTCCCCACCGCGCGCGCGTTGCTGGGGAAAGCGCGCGCGCTTGGGGACATCCCAGCTCCGCTCCCCAGCTGGGAAGCGGATCTAGGGAGTCCCCACCGCGCGCGCGTTGCTGGGGAAAGCGCGCGCGCTTGGGGACATCCCAGCTCCGCTCCCCAGCTGGGAAGCGGAGCTAGGGAGTCCCCAAGCGCGCGCGCACCCCAGGCGCGAGCAACGGGGTGGGCGGGCGAAGGGCGGGCGGCAGTGGAAGCAAAAACACCATCTGCGCACGCGCAGATGGTGTTTTTACTTCCGCACCGCTACTTCGCTAAAAATCGATCATTGTGTGGGGTCCTGGAACGGAACCCTCGCGATGATCGAGGGTTCACTGTATTTTATTTATTAATTGGATTTCTATGCCGCTTTTCTCTGAGGACTCAATTATAACTTTCAAGTGAGCTAGGATTTTTGTCTTAGTTTACAATTGTATTAAACACAGAAAGAAAACCTAATTTCTTCTCATAGTATGCAGAAAAACATATTGGGGTAAGGGAATGGGGAAGGCTTATGCAAATAATGGTTGCATGTACAAATCTAGACCAGGCCCATATTGTAACAAGAAGTGAAGTCTTAGGTGTAATATGTTATGTTTGTTTTAAGATAATTCAATTTAATCATGGCACCCCATATAACTGGAAATTATCTACCATAGTCATCATTCTTCAGACTTTAAAGTCAAAAGTACTGTAGTTCCTGATATTTGAGCTGTACTCATTCTTCTGCTCCATCATAGGTTTATCTCCAAAGTTGTAATCTGAAGTGTGTGTGAGTGTGTGTTCGTTATACCACTATCCAAATCAACTTACTTCTTTTATTTCTTAATAGGAAAGCAGCTGTTTGAGACAGATCATAACCTTGATACATCTGATATTCAGTTCTTAGAAGATGGTAACCTTCCATTATTTCTACTTTAATTGCCATAGATATGGTTTTAATGGTAGAAGCTATTTACCACTAAACATACTGGCACTTACCACTCAATGTACTGGTATTTTCATATCAATTGGCTAAATTTTGCCTCAAGTACTAATAAAGAGGAATATGCTACTTACCATATTTTTTGGAGTATAAGACGTATGTACCTCCCCCCCCCCAAAAAAGGGAGAAAATCTGGGTGCATCTTATGCTCCAAATGTAGACCCGCCCAGACTCTCAAACAGAGGTTTCAGAGGCTGAAAAAAGCCTCTGAAATGGAGCTTCAGAAAAAGAGTCTGAAACAGAGCTTCAGAAAAAAAGCCTTTGAAAGAAAAGCAAGGCGCAGAGCTCATAACCAAGAACCTGTTGCTAAAATTCATCTCTGAGAACAGCTGATTGGGGTACTCTGGGAGCACAATCCACCGCCAATCAGCTTTTTTCTTATTTTCCTCCCCAAAAACTAATGTCTTATACTCTGGTGCATCTTATACTCCGAAAAATACGGTATCTGCTTTTGGAAATAAGCAATTATTTCTGGTTCAGGGTAATGTAAAATCTTGGAAATATCCCTTGAACCAAAATATATTCTTACATCTGCATCTACCCTCTTAATGTGATAATAGCTTCTAGCAGAAAGGAAAAAGCTAACTGAGCAAGCATGTTTGTTTATGTGGATATAAAATGCTAAGTAGCTGCTGAAATCAAATAACTTTGAATCTGTCTTAAACTCAGGATATGTCTGAAAAATGCCAGTTTTACCACCTGAAATATTCCTGGTCCTTTATAAGATTCCATTTTGCTGATATCACATGCAATTTTGTTTTAAAAAATGTTTTGCTTTAACCCTGAAGGCAAATAATTTACAAAACTCTGTCCAAGAAAACTGCAGGGACTAGTCCAAGCAGTTGACTCAAAGGCATACACACAGAAATACCTTTGGCATTACAGTGGTCCCCCGATTATCGCGAGGGTTCCGTTCCAGGACCCCTCGCGATGATCTGTTTTTCGTGAAGTAGCGGTGCGGAAGTAAAAGCACCATCTGCGCATGCGCGCCCCTTTTTTCATGGCCACGCATGCGCAGATGGTGCTTTTACTTCCGCACCTGGGAAGACCCGCCGCTTTTCCGCTGCCCGCCCGCCTGCCGCTCGCTTGCCCGCCGCTCGTGCACGATCCCAGGGAAGGTTCCTTGTCCGCCGCTTTTCCGCTGCCCGCCCACCCGCCGCTCGCTTGCCTGCCGCTCGTGCACGATCCCAGGGAAGGTTCCTTGTTCACCCGCCCACCCGCCGTTTGCCGCTCGCCCGCCTACCCACCGTTTGCAGCTCGGGTTTGGGGGGGTGCTAGGAAGCCCCCCATGCCGGCGGAGACCTTTTAAAACACCCGTGCCGCTTCCCAGCTGAGTCCTGAAGCCAAGCGCCAAAGGCGAACTTCTGCGCTTGGCTTCAGGACTCAGCTGGGAAGCGGCACGGGTGTTTTAAAAGGTCTCCGCCGGCATGGGGAGCCCGGGTTGGGGGTTTGGGGGGTGCTAGGAAGCCCCCCATGCCGGCGGAGACCTTTTAAAACACCCGTGCCGCTTCCCAGCTGAGTCCTGCAGCCAAGCGCAGAAGTTCGCCTTTGGCGCTTGGCTGCAGGACTCAGCTGGGAAATGGCACGGGTGTTTTAAAAGGTCGCCGCCGGCATGGGGGGCTTCCTAGCACCCCCCAAACCCGGGTTGGGGGTTCGGGGGGGTGCTAGGAAGCCCCCCATGCCGGTGGGAAGACCCAGGGAAGGTTCCTTCGGCCGCCCAGCAGCTGATCTGCCCGGCGGGGAACGCAAACTCCACCATCTACGCATGCGTGCAGATGGTGTTTTTACTTCCGGGTGGAAAAATCGCGATATAGCCTTTCGCAATGATCGGGATCGCAAAACTCGGGGGATCACTGTATACCATTATTTATTTATTATTTATTTATTTTATTAGATTTGTATGCTGCCCCTCTCCGAAGACTCGGGGCGGCTCACAACAATAATAAAAACAATATTCAAGCCCTATCATATTTAAAAAGCAAACAACACATAATACCCAAACATAAATATGAAAAAAGCCTGGGGGAATTATATATACTCTATTATATATACTGTAACAATAAATAAAAAAATAAAAAGGTGTCTCAACTCCCCCATGCCTGGCGGTATAGATGGGTCCTGAGTAATTTACGAATTATTCTGTACATGCCTAGCTGTAGGTGTTTTTCATCCAACATAAACTTCAAGCTTGATAAAATAAGGAACAAAATTAGCTCAACATGTATCATGGAAGACAGAAGGTGTCACTATTGCTCCACTGTTATCTTTTTTCTTCCGTGTACAAAAATGTATATCATTGATCCTGTGTGGTTAACTCAGACTAAAACTATACACTGGCAATACATCCATTCCTTTTCCCCAAAAGCTTCTTTAACTGCAGGAGACTTCTCAGAGGATCCATAGCATAAACTGTTGGAAAAGCAATTTGTTGAAGACAGTGGAATTTTTTTCTTCCTCTACTGCTTTAACTAATTTTGGCTTGCAGAACATTATGCTCCTTTAAAAAAAAAGTTATGATTTGTAATTTTTATGTTACTAATTCAAAATGATGAAATGGCAAGTATCAATACTTCTCCTTAACTTCTGAGCCATCTGGGCCAGCGGTTTAATCTACTTAGCTTCCCTACTGATTTGGAAGCATGCAACTTGCTCGTTCACGTTCCCTTTGCTTGCGCATGCACCACCCTCACACTTTTAAAATCTCTGCGCATGCACAGAAGGCTTTGTCCATGTGCAGATGGTTTAAAAAAAGAAAATGATGACGTCAAGGCAGAGGGTTCTCTGAACCACCAGCAACCACCACTACCAGTATGCCCGCATCGGTAGCTTTTTGCCCCTGATACAGGTCCTGTACAATATTCCTTCTGAATTTATTATATGTCACATTACAGAACACTCCCATTTGCTTGATTGTGTAGGTACAGCCTGTCCATTCTCTGGTTTCTGTCTTCTTTGGATATTATGGCCCATTGCATGCTAGGTCAGTTTTAACCATTCATATTGTAATTCACCTCTTTTGTCTCTAGAAAATGTCATCTTTATTTTCCTTTTCTCACATATCCCAGGTGGAAACAATGTGGAAGTAGATGAATCATTGTTCCAGGAAATGGATGACTTGGAATTAGAAGATGATGAGGACGATCCAGACTATAGTCCTGTTCATCTAGATAGTGACTAGATCTGAAATTCCTCTACTAGCTACTTTGATCCATAGGTTTGGTTGGACACTTATAGCCAGAAAGATGCATATGTGATTTGGATTATCTTTTTCTTCAAAGAAAAGGGTGAAGTATTTTAAGACCAAGTGACTTCTTTTCTGGTGGCTTTCAGCCCAAGTAATAAACAGACTTTAACATTTGAGATTTGTGTCTCTTGTGTTTTCCTGAAGAAGATGGCTTTTCTGGGAAAGCAGAAAACGCTCTTTTCAAAATAACTGCATTGTTGTACTAATAGTTTGGATAAAGATAGTTGTTTTGAAGGTGATGCTCCCCCCCCCTTTAGTTATACATCACAATAGTTGATTGTAGGAGGAGAGTTCTGAAGAGAAATTGGCTTTCTTCTGTTTTGTTTGGAGCATTCAACTCTTGAAGATTACAGAATTACAATATCATGCTTTTTTTAGAAGAAAACTGAGATGTATAACTTCCCCAAAGAATGATAACTTTTGCCTGGTGCTGTAATCTTTTATCATGATGTCTGTGAAAGTTACTGTTGATCTCATTAAACTTAGTTTTCTCCTGAAGCATATCTCTGAAATCTAGGTTTCCTATTAAGAATGTAAAAAAATTGAACTATATAGCGGACTATATATTTCCAGGAGCTGGAAGTAGCCTCTTATCTTTGGAAATATTTTGGATTATATTTCATATTTCCTAAGTTTCAGCAACCGTATTCTGTTGTGGCCCATAATTAAAACATTAAAGTTCATCTCTGTCCTTATAATCAGAGGTTAAAACAAAATCAGCTGTCAGCGTGATTAGTCACACAAATCATCTAAAAACTTGAATCAACAATAGATTAATCCATTGTCGCTGAAAAATGTTTTGGGGTCTACTGTGTCTTATTCATTCATTCATTCATTCATTCATTCATTCATTCATTCATTCATTCATTCATTCATTTAGTATGCTGCCCATTTCTGAAGGATTCAGGGCAACTTACAACAATAAAAACAATATAACAATGTAAACAATGTAAAAACAATAGAATCAATATAAAACCATCTAAAATCCTCCTCAATATAAGCATACCGTATCATACATATCCAATCATAGAGCTGGGAATTAAGAATGTCAGTTGCTCACTGCCCCCAGGCCTGCTGGCAAAGCTAGGCTTTAAGGCTTTCGGGAAGGTCAGCACGGTAGGGGCAGTACGCACCATGCTAAAATGGAATTCGAGGGAAGCACTATCAGAATCTCCACATCCAAGTTCATCCAAATTTATGACCAATATGTGTTGTTAGGAAACTAAAATACAGTAATACCTCTACTTACGAACGCCTCTACATACGAACTTTTTGAGATACGAACCGGGTGTTCACGGGGGTTTTGCCTATTCTCACAAACCATTTTCAACTTACGAACCCTCGCTTCTCTCTCAGCTGCTGCTGCTGCGAGTTTGAGCACAGTGCGTAGCAGCAAGCAAGGGGCATTTTGAAGAGACTTCGGGCACAGAGCACAGATGCAAGCAAGGGGCATTTTGAAGAGACTTCGGGCACAGAGCACAGATGCAAGCAAGGGGCATTTTGAAGAGACTTCGGGCACAGGGCACAGATGCAAGCAAGGGGCATTTTGAAGAGACTTCGGGCACAGAGCACAGATGCAAGCAAGGGGCATTTTGAAGAGACTTCGGGCACAGAGCACAGAAGCAAGCAAGGGGCATTTTGAAGAGAGTTCGAGCAAGAACGTAGCAGCAAGCAAGGGGCATTTTAAAGAGATTGGGAACAACGTAGCAGCAAGCAAGGGCATTTTGAAGAGAGTTCGGGCACAGTGTAGCAGCAGGCAAGGGGCATTTTGAAGAGAGTTCGGGCACAGAACGTAGCAGGGAGCAAGGGGCATTCTGAAGTTTACATTTTCTCCATGAACATTGTTAAGCTTATCTTCGGCCCCTCAGTCTAAATTTGTGTGGAAGTAGAGAGTGATACCCATGCCTTAGTTGGAGGCCTGTCAAATTGGTGGTCTTTGGGCCGGATGCATCATGCACAGGCCACACCCACCCTTACTCAGCAAAGGCAAAAAACATCACGATATGGCATGATACATGACATCATCGAGTTTGACCCCTGAGTCTTAGCACAATACTTTAATTGGGCCAGCTGATAATGGAGAACTCCAAAATGTAATAAGGGTAACAAGGATGTTCAGGATTAAGATACCAGAACTGTACAGGAATTGTCCTAAATAAGTCCTTTCTCATATTTTTCAAGCAGGTACAACTCGTTCTTTATTGATCAATAAAGCTGCATGAGCGCAAAACTCCGACGGCACTTCCTCCAAGCAGCTAATCTGAGCAGGGCGACCGTAGTGGTGAATTAATTGGCTGGATAGTCCACTACTTAGTTACCGCTTGTGGCTGCAGGCATAGTTCCCTCTAAGCTGAGCAGTGAGCAATCGCTCACTTAAAAATCATCGTCAACTCAGAGTTTTCCAAACCTGCCCAGAAGCCGAGAGGGAAATTTTATTATTATTTCTGTGCCACCCAGTCCCAAAGGGACTGTCGCTCAGACACTATACTTTTCCGCTCACCCCCAAAAAAATTTAGAGAGAACACTGGCTGCAGGTAAATTTTACCATCACTGGGCAGCCACTACTAGACAGTGCTGAATGATGCTCCCTCTGTCACTGTGATAGCCTACGAGTTGAGGCAAGGGGGGGAGCGGATGAGCTCCCCTGGCCAGGACATACACCCTGTCTTTTTTTTTGGCAAATAATTTTTTTTAATTTTTCTCTCCAATCACAAATGTAATTTAAAATACCATCCACATCAAGTTACAATGCAATTAATATTACGGTATACAAATCCAATACTACCTCCATTGCTTTTAACATCTGAACAAAAATGGCTACTCAGATTTCTTATATAAAATTAAAATGCTATCAGCTAATACACCTTTTAAGCTGTTTCTAATTTTAAACACCTCTAATCCATAAGGCTCTATTATTTCAAATTTTCTCCATATCTCCTCCAACTCAATTTAAATGTATAGTTCAAAAAAAATGTTTTAATAGGAAATGCCCTTTAAAAATAGAAAGGGGAAAAGTGAACCTAAACAAAAACCCCAAATACTTCTAATATCAAATTGAAGGGGAATAAGAAAGCAAAAAAACCCATCTACTAATAAAATTCTGAATTCAACACCTTAATAAAACAAATTAGTAAACCCAATTAATTATTTTACATCCTTTTAATAAGTAATATATGTATATATGGGGACATTACTTTGCCGATGTTAATGCTAGGTATGTAGACAGAGCCAGGACCAGGCCATGAACTCTCAATGTTTGGTGGGCACCCTGTAAAATGAGCTGAGGCTCCCTCATGCTGTGCTTGATTCTACAGATGTAGAAGAGGCTGTCATACACTTATTTGTTCATTCATTCATTCATCCATCCATTCATTGCATTTATATGCTGCTCACTCTGAAACGGACTCTGAACGTCACACTTTGAAGCAAGCTGTCATTCAATGAGTCCTAACTGTCATTGTTCAAACTGTCACCAGGATGAATGACCACATCCAGACTGAGGACTGTGTCATAACTAGGGGACTCCAGGAAAGGCAGAGCACTTAAATTGAAATTAATAAACTCAGCCCTCATCTGATTGGACGCAGTCAACCCATCCTGGACGATAGTTCCAACCTATGAGAAAAAGGCATATCAGGTAAGACCAATGCCCCTTCTGGAATCTTATGCAGAAGTTTCAATCAACTCAAAATTTCTGCACAACTTGAAATCTGCACATGTCACCTTTTGCGATTGAAGACAAAAGGAGAAGGGGACAGAGGGGGGCAGCAGATAGTTAGATAGTATCATCAATGAATTTGGGCGGACTCAGGGAGACAGTAGATGACAGGAGGCCTGGGTCATGAAGAGTCAGACATGACTCAGCAACCGAACAACAGCATCTTGTGGGATCTGCATTGATTACTGATATGCAACTGGAGGCAGTTCAAGATGTTGCCTCCAGAAGCATGTCAGCTTATCATTTTTAAACCTCTACGTGGCTTGGAGCCAGGATGTTTGAAAGAATCTCCTGGCCTTTGTTACCCTAACCCACCAGAGTTGGATGAAAAGGTAAGTTGCAGATCACACTTATTAGGAAGGTGCATCATGCAGGACCGAGGAAAAGGGCCTTCTCTGTGGTGACTTTCTCCCTTTGGAATATTATACCCTGTAGATAAGATCAGCCCAGCCTCATTACTTTACTGGAAGGTTCTGGAGACATGATTTTTTTCAGTGAGCCCAGGGACCCCCTAACTGATAAGGAATTGATCATGGTGTAACACTGTGGTCACTGTGGCTTTGGGTGGGTGAAGGAAAGATGGGTGTTACATTGTTTTAATGTTGGAAGCCACCTGGAGGCACCAAATATGAGCTGAGTGGCTATATGAACTTCTTTAAATAATGAATAATACAATCTGATGACACCTAAGTTATGTGCTTTTTTGTTTCAATATCTTCCCCACCCCATCATGGGGTGCCAAGGTACCATAGGTATGTTAGCTTTCCTGCCAAAAACTTTAAAAACTTGATTTTCTTTGATTTTTTTTCAGGGAGGCGGCAAATAAAATTAATGGGTCTAGCTGTTGCATATATGTTGGTTTTGGATTTTTCCTTGTCATATATGTTTTTATTTGCCATGTTATCTTTGTGGGTCTCTCTTTCATGAATAACACCCAGAGTCAGGGAGCTATGGAAATCAAAATCAATAAACAAATGCCATACAATATTTAATAATAACACAGAATTTAATTTTGCTCTGTTCTATGATCCCTGTAGAATTGGGAATTAAACATTACAAGGTGCTATAAAGATTCTTCTGGGAGGTTCATTTCTGATTCAAAAGGTGTGTATCACACATTATTTTCCTCCATTCAGCTGGAAATAGGCTCAGGATCCTCCTGAATATCCCAGCAGAACTTAAAGGGCAGCTTTTCCATCCTCTCCTTAAAGACACGGTCAAACCTTTCACTCTGGGCAACAGTCATGGCGTTCTTCCAGTCCCCAATAGTGCCTGGGAAACAATGGTTAAAAATATGTCAACAGTTTTTGTATTCAATTAAATAGAGACTATTTATGTCATGCTGTCATGAAACATTTTATTGTTACACATATTTCTGTAACTACGTTTGTGAATGAATCTATATACAGGATGTATACCCTGTTTCAGTTCAGTTCAGTTGGTGGCGCAGTGGTTAGAGTGCGGTACTGCAAGCTGCTTCTGCTGATCATCAGTTGCCAGCAGTTTGGCAGATCAAATCTCAGTATTCTCAAGGTCGACTCATCCTTGCATCCTTCCAAGGTCGGTAAAATGAGGACCCAGATTGTTGGGAGCAATATACGTATGCTCTGTAAACCACTTAGAGAGGGCTGTAAAGCACTGTGAAGCAGTATATAAATCTAAATGCTATTGCTATTTATTGCTACTTAAATCTGGTCTTAGCAGTTCTTAAAAGTAAGTAAATACAACCTCAGATGAACATGATATTACACCATGTCATGATTTATTTCATAAAAAGGAAACCAAAACGGAGAAGCTGTGTGTGTAAAGCTTACAATTCTTAGAAATCCGTATTTATAGTTTTGGGGCAGGTAACTGTTTCTTACTATTCTAACTAGTGCTGGATTACAGAAGGAAGACATGATAAAAGGCAAATTTCTCTCTTATCTAGAAGGTGTTGAGTGATTCCCCTTATTCCAGGGGGAAAAGATTAGCCAGTGATATCAGTGTTGCCAGGCGGATGCCCAGGGAGTGGTACTCCTTTCAAGTTCCCACCAAAGTGCTAGGGAGAATGACAGGAGCTCACCCCATCATGCAGGAGCACTTGGATTTTAAAAAAGGACTTGCTAACTTTCAAAGTAGCATTCTAACTACGTGACCCATACCACTCCTGGTGGAGGAGAATACCCAAGGTAGAGACTGAAGAGGTTGTGTCTCTACCAAGACTGCTGCCCGGATGGGGGTGAACACAGCAAAAATGGAGCTCCACCCCAGAGCATCCAATTTGCACCGAAAGTTGTTGAAAGAAAATGCAGGGTGTCTTCTTTGGGCAGCCTCTGCGTTCTTACTGAAAGCGTTTAAAAACTCCAAAACCGGCGATTTTGCTACAAACAAAAGTATCTAGGAAAAGTATAAGGAGATAAGATCCGGAATTAATTCTATGTGATCTGGGTTTCTGCCTCCCTCTTCTTTCCGAATGGCCAAAGTATTCTTCAACAGAGGTCTTCATAGCTGGCTGGAGAATTCTGGGAGTTGAAAGTCTTAACATTGCCAAGTTTGGGGACTCCTACTCTAGAAGATAAAATGAATAATTTTGCCAGAAATGTTGATTTTGTTTGGTAGCCTGCAGGAAGGAGGGTTAAGACTGTTATGTGGAATGGAGCATTTTGGGATATTCACTTAGGCTATGAAAATAACAAGGAACACTTTAGATTATTGCATTTGAGTAAGTGATTATTTTGTGAGAGGCCATTTTAATCACGAAGACACCATTATGACAATGCTCAAAATATGTTTTTAAAATTCTAAGTGAAATGTTTCTGTCATTTCACTGCTCTATAGCTGCTCACTTCTAGGATGTGGGTGAATTCAGTGACTTGCTTGTTTTAAGTCCATTGATATGGGTATTGTTTTGAGGTTTTGGGAAAATCCTTGGTCAAGTCACATATTTGTCAAGCCATTCCCACCTGGTCACATGACCAGCAAGCTACACCCACAAAATAAGTCGCACCAACAGAGTGGTAGTAAAAATCTTGGTAGCCCTTCCTTGGTCTCTATCATCCTAAAGTGGTCAGTATGAGCTAAAACAATCCCATTTCCAAAATATAATTCAACTGTGCAACCAACAGAATAATAATTGAAGGTCAAATTATATATGTGATACATAAAAAGGAAAAGTTCTACAACTGAGAGAAAGGGGAGGGGGGAACGGAAATGCAGGATTTCAAGGGATTTTCATATACGGGGAGATGAAGGTCTCCTAACACAGCAGTTGGAGGAGAAGGGGGAGAAGGGGGAGGGAATGTATAATATATTAAATAAAAGCCCAGGCAGGGAAGAGGGAGGGACAAGATATAAAGTAATATGACAGCTTTAAGAATTGCTAGTATTAATGTGAATGGCCTATTTACAAACAGAAAAAGGTATAGATTGCAAAATGTTATGAACAAAGAAAAATTGAATATTTTATGCCTTCAAGAAACGCATAAACCGCAAAGGGACAAGAGGTTTTTGATAAGAGTCAATAAATGGTCTTTGATATTTGAGTCCAGAGTAAGAACAAGCAGCAGGTGGGGTGGCCATCCTACTGCACGGTGATCTTAATGCACAGGTAATAAATACAATAACAGATATGGAAGGTATATATATATACTACTAATAATAAAAGTTCAAGAAAGAATAATATCCTTAGTACATCTCTATCTCTCCAATAAAAATCAAAGAACATTCCTAAGGGCAATTCTTGGGAAAATAGAGGAACAATACCAGGGGGAATTAATCATTGTTGGAGATATGAACGGAGATATGAGAGGGCAGTCAAAGGAATTACAAAGATATGGATTAATTAATATTTATGACAGGGTAAAGGAAACTCAGAAACTGACATACTACTCTCACAGGCATGCGAAATATACTTATATAGATTACATATTATTAAAATAAATAAATAACTGGAATATAAGCAAAGTTAAAACTGGAGGGATATGGATTTCAGATCATGCCATGGTAGTCGTAGAGGTGGGATTAGGGCAGTGGTCCCCAACCTTTTTTCCACCAGGGACCAGTTTCAGCAAGACAATTTTTCTATGGCCCGGTGGGGGCGGAAAGGGGTGTGGTTTTGGGCGGGATTAAGCATGAGGGTATAGCTTATCATTCCATTGTCTCTCTTCCCTCCCCCCCTTTTTAATTTTGCGGGGGAACCGAGGTGACAGAGGGAGGAAGTGTAGGAAGGGGCGGTTTCCTGTCTCTTTCCCCTCACGTTCACTCGGGACCGCCGTTTGCCTTTCAGCAGATTCAGAGGACACCCCCCGCCACCGCCCGCTCCGGCTGGGATTCCAGCAAGGAATCCCAGAGGAGGGGGAGGTGCCTCCATGGACACAGTCACCTTCCTTTGTGATCGCTGCCTGCTTGGAGTGCCCACCACCAGATCCGGTAATTTTCTTGCAGTAAGGAATCCTTCCAAAAGAAAATTACCGGAGCTGGTGGTGGGTGTTTCATGGTCACACGCACACCACTGGCTTCGCTCCTACCCAGGACCCCGGGAATAGGGTGGGGGAGCCTAGCAAAAAAAGAGCTGCACAATTCCAAAGCCTTTCCGTTTGAGCTGCAGGCAGAGCAAGGGCTTTGCGAGGGCTTCGCAAGGAGGAAATAGACCACTTTCGACAAGAGAAGACAGGAAAGGAAGAAAGCAAGCAAGCAAGTAAAGGTTTTCTCAGCCCGAGGGAAATGGCAGTCCCGAGTGAACGCGAGGGGAAAGAGACAGGAAACAGCTTGGCACTCTCCGGCTCCACAGCAGCTGCTGACTCCGCGGACCAGTGCAACATGCCTTGCGGCCCGGTACTGGTCCGCGGACCGGTGGTTGGGGACCCCTGGATTAGGGAATATAAATGGACATATAAGAATTATCTATTTGGGGGTAAAAAAGAAATGGAGGAATTGCTAAAGGTAATGGATAATTATTTTAAGGATAACTTAGAGTCAGTGGAGGATGTGATTGTTTGGGATGCGGCTAAGCCTGTCCTTCAAGCCCTCGCTATTTCTCAAGAAATAATTTATAATAAGAAAAGAAAAGAAATAAAGAATAAAAAGATTAAAGAAATAGAGGCATACCAGAGAGAGCTACAGGAAAACTATAAAATAGAAATAAAACAAAAGTTGGAGCAATCCAAACAGGAACTGAACCAAATAGAGGATCTAGAATTGTGGAAAAAATAAATTTTAGTGAAAAGGGATTTTCAAAGAACCAGCTCCCCTCAGAGATCAGAGTTGCCCCCACTAAGCCCTAAATGCTGGCATTGTAGTCATGCAGTAGGATGGTACCTTTGGTGGGAATGTGAGGAGATTCAAAAGTTCTGGACTTTAATACTGAAAAATATAAATGGAATAGTTAAAAATGAATTGCGGGTAGAATGGGACATAATAGAAGGAGGTGTTAAAGAACCTCAAGGAATGAAGACAGAAGGACAAGCAGTACTAAGGACTATGATAAAATCTGCTCATGCAACTATAGTATATGGATGGAAGGATAAAAGTAAATGGACACTGAAATGATGGAATTATTATATATTTGAACAAGTACAAATGGGAATAACTCATATTATCTCAATGAACTGTTCGTAAGATGAAAAAGCTGAAAGGATTAGAAAAAAATGGAAACTTTATTTTGCATGGCTGGAAAGGGATAAGGCCAATGAAAACATAAAGAAGAAATTGTCTAGAACTCTGACCTGGCTAGGGCTATGAATAAGAAAGAACTGAGGGAAGGGAGGGGGAGGGCTATGGGTGAAAAGCAAGAAAATAAAAATAAAAATATTTTTTTAAAGAATTATATCCATGCCCAAAATTTGTTCAGGTAAAAGGAGGACACCAGTTCAACATTGGCACAGCTAAGAAAGGCTTACGGCTCCTAAAAGTAGGCTGCTGATGAGGCAAACACAACATCATGGAGAGACAGTAGAAAGAGAAGCTGTTGGAACATGTTCCTACCACTTTAGAATGCCTTTCAGATTAAGGAAGTAACCCTGGCATATTCCAAAAGCATAGCCCCAAATAATAAATTATTACTACTCTACCTTTGCGAAGAAAGATTCCTTTGCTGAAATCTAGGATATCACGAGGCATGAACGTGTAGTTTGCTCTAGAATCCATTTTCATGTTATCGAATGTAGCTTTATACACCACATCATCCACCTCCTTTTCAGTCAATTTTTTTCCTAGGAAGTTGCATATTTTCAGTACAGAACTTCTCAGATCCTGCAATTCGATACAGCTTTAAATTAGTTCATCCATAACAATAGGGAAAAGATGGAAAATGTTGATATATTTGAGGAACTCACAAGATTATTGCTTCCTTATACATTTCTTGTATATTTAATTTTAATTCTTTTCCTACTAAAAAAAATTAATTTGAGATAAAGTATTTTTTTTAATGAAAGCTGTACATGGGAGCAATATCAATGAATGAACGAAAGGAAGGAATGCTGCTTTAGGACATCTAGTAAATGTTGTCAGGAGGCAAGTTGTTGGGAAACATTCTTAGTTCACAAAAAAATTGTGTGCCAAAGATTCTGACTCTTATATTCTTAGCAATTTTGGCTGCATCAGAGGTTGTCCAGTTCCCAAACCAGGGTAAAAAGAATGCCTTGACCTCTCTAAAAGAATGCAGTTGAGTTGAATCAATCTCTTCTGAGCCCAAACAGGAAAAGCTAAGATTTTGCTAATTACAGGTACATTTTGCTAATTGGATTTCACTTATTTATTATGTAAGTCTGTTAAAGATTAAATCAATTTTGTTTTGCTGAACTTGTTTACAAGACATGCATCCTGTGAATTCTAGCATGACCAGCCAAGTGCTCACAAAGATGTATTTTAATAATTTTTTTTATATAAGGCTTCCCTTATCATCCTCCTTTCCTTTTGAAGAGACAGAAAATTATTTCTCTTCAGAGATCTCAGCAGTCCTCCAGGAGTTTACAGATAACCAAGAGTGACTCTGTGGTAACATCTGCTACTGCCTATTGGAGTAAATTATTTACCCATCCCATTGTTTCTAAAGCTTTCTGTACTTGATGGTTGTTCATATATCATTACACAACACAGAAACATCTTACCTTTTTCATTTCTTCATAAGACAGGAAGAGAATATTGAAATCACCCTTATGAGCATACCAGCCTTCTATGTGGTCTAGCCATGAACTACAAAAAACTGATAGGAGATAAACTTATTTATTTATTTATTAGATTTGTATGCTGCCCCTCTCCGTAGATTCAGGGCGGCTCACAACAATAATAAAACAATATATGACAAATCTAATATTTAAGTAACTAAAACCCCTTATTAAAAAAGCAAAACATACACAGAAACATACCATGCATAAATTGTATAGGCCTGGGGGAAGGGGGATAGCTCAATTCCCCCATGCCTGATGACAGAGGTGGGTTTTAAGGAGCTTACGAAAGGCAAGGAGGGTGGGGGCAACTCTGATTTCTGAGGGGAGCTGTTTCCAGAGGGTTGGGGCCGCCACAGAGAAGGCTCTTCCCCTGGGTCCCGCCAAACAACATTGTTTAGTCGATGGGACCCAGAGAAGGCAAACTCTGTGGGACCTAACTGGTCACTGGGATTTGTGCGGCAGAAGGCGGTCCTGGAGATATTCTGGTCCAATGCCATGAAGGGCTTTATAGGTCATAATTATTGAGTTTAACATAAACATGAGGATTAATGCTTGAATTTCCTCCACTTATTTTTATGATCCCTGCCCCCCAGCTGTCACCTTTTAAAACAGCCGGGGGGTTTCTCGGCAGCCTTCCGAACGCCGAACCCGGAAGTTCAGGTTTGGCGTTCGGGTTCAGGAGGACGCAGAGAAGCCCCCCGGCTGTTTTAAAAGGTGAAAGCCGGGCGACGGGGCTTCTCCTTTATGGTCAATACTGAATTAATTCAGTTCTTTAAAAACCATGAATCTTGCTAAAATAAAAAAAAATATGATGTCCTCCTGAACCCGAATGTCAAACCCAAACTTCTGGGTTCGGCATTCGGGAGGCCACCGAGAACCCCCCCGGCTGTTTCAAAAGATGACAGCCGGGCGGCGGGGCTTCTCAGGGGCCTCCCGAACCCAAACTTTTGCCGAACTTCCGGGTTTGGCATTCGGGAGGCCGCTGAGAAGCCCCACCCCGGCTGTCACCTTTTGAAACAGCCTGGGGGCTTCTCGGCGGCCTCCCGAATGCCGAACCCGGAAGTTCGGGTTTGGCGTTTGGGTTCAGGAGGACACTGAGAAGCCCCCCAGCTGTTTTAAAAGGTGACAGCCAGGCAGCAGGGCTTCTCAGCGGCCTCCCGAACCCGAACTTTTTCCGAACTTCTGGGTTCGGCATTCGGGAGGCCGCTGAGAAGCCCCGCTGCACGGCTGTCACCTTTTGAAACAGCCGGTGGGTTTCTTGGCGGCCTCCTAAACACCAAACCTTGGCGGTGGCATTTTTTTTGCGGGGTTTTTTGTTGTTGCACGGATTAATTGATTTTACATTGTTTCCTATGGGAAACAATGCTTCATCTTACGAACTTTTCGTCTTACGAACCTCCCCTGGGAACCAATTAGGTTCGTAAGACGAGGTATTACTGTATATGCTCAAAAAAATAAAGGGAACATTCAAATAATACATCTTAGATCTAAATGAATGAAATATTCTCATTGACTACTTTGTTCTGTGCAAAGTTAAATGTGCACAACAGCATGTGAAATTGATTGCCAATCAGTGTTGCTTCCTAAGTGGACAGTTTGATTTCACAGAAGTTTGATTTACTTGGAGTTATATTGTGTTGTTTAAGTGTTCGCTTTATTTTTTTGAAAGTGACAAAACATTGTCATGATCAAATTCTTCTTACCTCTGCCAGCCAAAAACTTCTCAACGAACGTATCAAAGTCTTTTGGGGTTTCTACTTTGGCTGATAGTGTGTGAAAATGATAATTAGAAACTAAGACATCCTTTGGATTTCTAAGCACGTAAATAATCTATAAGAGAAAGATGATAATACCCAGTCAAAAAAACCCAAGACAAAACCAAAAAAAAGGACAGATTGACAGCAAAGCATACAGAGAGTGCATTCATCTAACGCAGTGTTTCCCAACCTTGGCAACTTGAAGATATCTGGACTTCAACTCCCAGAATTCCCCAGCCAGCATTCGCTGGCTGGGGAATTCTGGGAGTTGAAGTCCAAATATCTTCAAGCTGCCAAGGTTGGGAAACACTGATCTAACGGGCTCTAATACAATGATCCCTCGCCACTTCGTGGTTCACCTTTCACGGCTTCAGTGCATCACAGGTTGCTGAAAGACTCAGAAGTGAGCGTGGGTGGCAGCAGTTTTGCCTGAGTCGGACCTTCTCCCTTAACCCAAGCTGTAATGAATGGAAGGTAGGCTGCTTTAAAGGCTCGCAGCTGAGTTAGCCCATCTTGGTGGCAGCAGGGGAGGGCTGAGGCTAACTCAGTTTATGCATGGTATGTTTCTGTGTATGTTTTCTTTTTAATAAGGGGTTTCTAGTGATTTTTAACGATTAGATTTGTTATATATTGTTTTGTTGTTGTAGTGAGCCACCCCGAGTCTGCGGAGAGGGGCGGCATACAAATCTAATAAATAATAATAATAATAACAACAACAACAACAACAACAACAACTCAGTGGCATGCCTGCCTTGTCCCTGCCAAAGTGACGCTTTGCTGCTGGGTATGGAGCAGAGCCTCCGGGAGAGCCCCTCACATGGATTCCCTGAGAGAGAGAGAGAGAGAGAGAGAGAGAGAGGGAGAGAGAGAGATGAAGGCAGAGAGAGGAAAGGTAATAGGGAGGGACAATGTGTGGGGGAAAGAGAGAGAAAATCCTACTTCATGGATTTTCATTTATTGTGGGGGTCCTGGAACGCAACCCCCTCGATAAACGAGGGATCACTGTATATCATACAATCTCAGAGCTCATTAGCAAAACCTTGTTTAAGAGCAGTGATGGGCTCCTACGGGTACTGTCAGGAACGCAGTACCGGTAGTAAAATTTGGAGCTCCACCCCAGAGCACCCAATTTGCACTGAAAGATGCTGAAACAAAATGCATAAGCCACGCCCACAGTGTGGTAGTAAAAATTTTGGTAGCCCATCACTGTTTAAGAGCCTTCCAGCAGACCAACAGGATTGGGGCCAACCTCGTCTTGGAGCAATGATTTTCCATGTGGCAGAGATCATAAAAGTAAAGGCTTTCCTCCTGGATCTGATTGACAAATCTCCCTAATTGATGAGACCCTGACATGCCTTCTTGCTGGACGTGGTGCAATGCATAGTTGCAACTGGGGAAGGGAGGCCCCTCAAATAACATGTTCCCAACTGATGAAGATTTAAAGATCAAAACCAAAGCAGAGTGGAATTTATGCAGTTCTACACAATACACAAATGCCCATTTTTGCTGCATTTTGCACCAGTTAAGTTTCCTGGTGATGGGCATGTGTGACTGAGGTTTTAAATTTTGAGGAATAAAGATAGCATCCCTCAACTTGACGTCCTCCAGATATGTTAATTTAGCAACTGTCCATGGAGCAAAAAGTGTTACCATCTATCTGGGAGTGTCATCTTGGGAAAAATAAGCTTAAAGGGTTCAATTTTCAGTTTGATTCTTAGCTACTTCTGCTGGGCATGACCTTCTGATTTCAACACTATTTTGCACCGTTGTATATTGGTCAATAAAACATTCAGACACAGAGCTAAAAGAACAGAAAGGAATGCAGACAGCATCCCACTCCACCTGACAAGTTAACAAAATATATCCTACTTTTCCTTTTCTATGTTGTAATCCTTTGGGTACCAAATAGTAGGGCAGATGGGAACAAATGACACGAGGTGATGGGCGACTAGGTAAATCTACATGGAAAAGATTATACTCCAGCCATGGTGCCCTGTCAATCAGGGTAACATTTTCAGTTCCATCTCGATGACCTTCATAAAGAATCAAGCTGACGATATTCTGAGTCCATATTGTGCCTGCAAAAAAGGAATAATTAAATTAATTCACCCATTATTATTTGGGGAACTTCCTATCAGGAAGCTTCCTATCAGGGAAAACAGCAATAGCAATAGCATTTAGACTTATATACCTTTTCATAGTGCTTTTACATCCCTCTCTAAGCAGTTTACAGAACCAGTATATTGCCCCCAATAATCTGGGTCCTCATTTTATCAACCTCAGAAGTATGGAAGGCTCAGTCAACCTTGAACCCGTGGTGAGATATCAACTACTGAAGTACAGCTAGCAGTTAGCTGAAGTAGCCTGCAGTGCTGCACTCTAACCACTACACCACTTCGAATAGCAAACATTTCAAAGATGCATAAAGATAATTAACTCTATTAAAATTAATAAATTGATGAATGGATGAGAAATGAATTGCTATTTATTTGCACATTTATTTCTATCCAGCCTTTATTAGTTTTAGTACTTACTTGAGGTGGCAAAAATATCTAATACTTCTTCCTCCTTCTATTTTCCTCACAACAACTCTGGGAGATAGATTGGCGAGGGAGAGTGACTAGCTAAGAGAGACCCATTCAGCAACATAGAGTAAAATATAAATGTAAGCTTTATTTTCCCTATATTTCCAGCTTCTTACAAAATGCTAAATGTTAAAATCTGGTTATAGCATAACAGAGTCACAGCAACCAAAAAACTGAGGAACTGAATAACAACATTAGACATTAGATTAACTTTTTCTTGGAGGACATCTTTGAACTTACCAGATTTAGGATATGTGATTACGAATGTATCATCATCTCGGATTTCAAAACTGTCCAGTGTATCTAAATTTTCAGGTGAGGAAATGTCAGTTATGAAATAGAGTCCTTTGTATTTGTACAGGGACTCCTCCCCTGGCTCCATTTCTTCAACTGTTGATGTAATAATAGAGCAATTATCAATACTTCCTACATTTATGGTCAGTACTGAATTAATTCAGTTCTTTAAAAACCATGAATCTTGCTAAAATAAAAAAAAATGATGTACTATATGTTAAAATGTTACTTTTTCTTGGAATCTAAAGGTTCTGTTTGGAACAGAAAGTTTTAATTACAATGTTAAGAACATATTAATTGCAATTCTTTCCTTACCTTATTTCCAATGGTTCCTCAATGTACTTATACTCCAGCAGAGTGCTCAAATACTAAAGAAGGCTGATCTTTAGTCAATCATTGTGTCAGCAGGCTATGCAAGGAATAATTTTATTGTGCAATGTTGCAATCTTTAATTGAACTTACATGATCTTGATTGGCTTGTTATCTGCAAATGCAGCAAAGTTCAATAAATCGGGTTAATAATTGTAACAATGTTGTCCATCCTCAATTTGTGTAACTGCAACTTTGTGTAATAAATAAAAATCAGTAAAAATAAACATAATATAAAACAAAATCAAAGACAATGGTAGGAATAATTTTTCCTTTTCCTCTTGATAGATTTCTGCTATCTACCATGGCTGAAGAGGTCAAGCATGCCAAGGCCAAGGCTAAGTCCAAGAGGCCCACTGCGAACAAGCCTCAGGCCACCATGGTGCCCTGCAACTCACGCGCCAGGGACCGCTTGCCCATTGGGTTGCAGCCCATGCCTATTCCCAGGCCTAAGCATCAGTAGGATCAGCTGCTGTCTCTTCCTGCTCCTGTCATAAGGGTGGATAAGCCCAGTTCAAAACACTAGTCTGGTGGCTCAGCCTCATTGCAGGTCAGTGCAGACTCCAGAAGGAAGGGATCTGTTTCCACCAAATATGTCCATAGGAACTCCCTAGGACGCTCCTCCAACTTGGTTTTGCTAGACAATATTAACCTACAATTGCCTGAAACCAATGTCTTGGGTCCTCCCTACCTGGAGCTGGACCCCATATCAACAGAGGAGTTGTACGTCCTATCCTCTGAACCCCCTTACCCAAAGGAGGTTCAGGGCAAGATAGATCTGGCCATCAAGCAGGGCATTGAGGAGGCATTAGGGCCATATTCATGTCTTCTTCTTCAGGTGCCCCAATGGCTCCTGCCTATCATCCACCTCCCCAGCCATATCCTTCCCTCTCAGCTGATGATGATGATGATCCCATTCGAAAGCTGAAGACCTGGACCATTACCAGCTACAAGAGGACCAGGTAGAGGGTGAACTGTTTGACCATAAGCTATCCGATGACAAGGACCCCACAACCGATCCTCCCACATCCTTTGGCTTGTTTCATCCTAGCCTCTTCAGGTCCTTCATGCCAATATCCACCCTCCATCAGGGGATGCCCCAAAACTGATGCAGATCCCATTTTGCAGCAGCAGCAATTGGAACAGAGGTCATCCGGGCGCTGCCCTTGTTTGTGAATGCAGTTTTAAAACAGTGGCATGCTCCTGTTTCCAGACCCTTGCCAAACTTACTTGACAAGCGTTATTTTAAATTTGGATAATGTCCTGGCCCAACACCTGTCACTACCCACAGTGGACAATTCCGTCTTGGCATTGTATTCAAATACTACCATGTCTGGCTATGCTGAGGAACTCCTCCACCTAGTAGATCATCAAATGGAGTCAGCACTCCAACAGGGTCATCAGTCTGCAGCCTGGGCAGTGAAGTGTCCACCACAGCCTCCTTCAGCTGTTCCACCCTGCAGTGGCTCCATGCCTTGTGCGGATAACTGCCAGCATTGGACTCCAGGGCGCACCAGGATCTTAACAAACTGTTGGCTGCATTGCAATTTATCTCAGACTCCACATTGCATTTGGTCCGCTTTGCTGCAAGGGCCATAGGGTCAGTTGTGATGGCATGTAGAATGACCTGCTATGCAGCTGGTCAGATGAAGTACACCACAAATGGTGCCTGGCATCCATGCCGATAGCTGTTCAGTCCCTCTTTGGGCAGGTCTTAGACCTCATCCTTGTGGTGATGAAGAATAAAATTCTGCCTTCATCTTCTAAAAAGCCCAACTTCTGTCCTACCCCTGTCCCGAAAAGGGGGTTGATGTAATAATAGAGCAGTTATCAATACTTCCTGTATTACGGTCAATATTGTATTAAGTCAGTTCTTTAAAAATCATGAATCTTGCCAAAATTTTAAAAAATGATGTATATGTTAGATTAACTAGACAGATTAATACTATAGGCCCACACTAACAACATGATGTTCAACGTCGACAAGAGCAAAGTCCTTCACCTTGGTAAACAAAAAAACGTAGACACACATACAGCCTGGGAGAAACCCCACTTAGCAGTAGTGACTGCGAAAGCGATCTTGGAGTCTTGGTGGATAATCAACTAAACATGAGCCAGCAATGTGCAGCAGCGGCCAAAAAAGCCAACACTATCCTAAGCTGCATCAACAGGGGGGTACACTCCAAGACCAGAGAAGTATTAATACCACTCTACTGTGCCTTGGTCAGACCACATCTGGAGTACTGCATCCAGTTCTGGTCACCACACCTCAAAAGAGACATTGAAACTCTGGAGAAGGTGCAGAAAAGAGCAACCAAAATGATTAGGGGACTTGAAACCAAGACTTACGAAGAGAGATTGCGGGAACTGGACATGGATAGCCTAGAGAAAAGGAGGGCCAGAGGGGACATGATATCTGTATACAGGTATATGGGGGGTTGCCACAGAGAGGAAGGGGCCACTCTATTCTCCAGAGCACCAGAGGGCCGGACAAGGAACAACGGCTGGAAGCTGACCAGGGAGATATTCAACCTAGAAGTAAGGAAGAACTTCCTGATGGTCAGAGCGATCAACCAGTGGAACAACCTGCCTGTGGAGGTTGTGAACTCCCCAACTCTGGACACTTTGAAGAGGAGATTGGGCTGCCATTTGGCTGGGGTGCTTTAAGATGCCTGCTCAGGCAGGGGGTTGGACTTGATGACCTGCATGGTCCCTTTCAACTCTAACAATAAATGAATGAATGAATGAATGAATGAATAAATGTGAAAAGATTAGTTTTTCTTGGAATCTAAATGTTCTGTGTAGAAAAGAAAGTTTTAATTACAATGTCAAGAACATACTAATTGCAATTCCTTTCTTACCTTACCTTATCTATGTATTCTCTGACAGTCACTCATATCATGTCCTTAAGTCACCTTATTTCTCATGGTTCCTCAATATACTTATACTCCAGCAGAGGGCTCAAATATTAAAGAAGGCTGATCTTTAATCAATCATTGTGTCAGCAGTACTTCTGGATTCGAAAAATAAGTAAGAGAGGACATCTAACACAATTGAGTAATAACCTAATTTGGAAATGTAAAACGGGTCAAGGGGAACTTTTTTAGCTGACTTGTATGACATTTTGAATGTATCATTATATGAAGAATTAGGGATTTATCAATAGGAGATATGGCCAGAACAATGTTTGATGTATGTATGTATGTATGTATGTATGTATGTATGTATGTATGTGTGTGTGTGTGTGTGTTTGTGTGTGTATTTATTTATTTATTTATTTATTTGTTTGTTTGTTTGTTTGTTTGACTTGTATGCCGCCCTTCTTCATGTATTCGGGGCGGCTCCCAATACATTAATGACTGAAACAGTATACAATAATGCAGCTAGAACCAATTAATATAAACAGTTATTTTAAAACATTATGAAAAAGCTAATATACAGTGGTACCTAAAGATACGAACCCCTCGTCCTACGAACAACCCGAGATTTTTGCCTCTTCTTACGAACTTTTTTCGTCTTACGAACGCCAAACCTGAACTTCCAGGTTTGCCGTTCGGGAGGCTGCTGGGAAGCCCCCCGGCTGTTTTAAAAGGTGACAGCCGGGCGGCAGGGCTTCCCAGGGGCCTCCCGAACGCCGAACCCAGAAGTTCGGGTTTGGCGTTTGTAAGACGAAAAAAGTTCGTGTTCCCCCTGCCCCCGACCCTTCGCCGTCCCTGCCTTCCTGGGAGAAACGCTGGGGAAGGAAGCAAGTCGGCACCTTCTGCTCCTTCCCAGGGCTGTGAAGAGAAGTTGCCCTGCTGTCCCGAAGGGTCCAGAGCCTCCCATTCTCTTCCTCCCCACCCCTTCACCGTCCCTGCCTTCCTGGGAGAAGCGCTGGGGAAGGAAGCAAGTAGGCACCTTCTGCTCCTTCTCAGCGCTATGAAGAGAAGTTGCCCTGCTGTCCCGAAGGGTCCAGAATTTCATGCTGGATCAATTGTCGGTCCATATGAACAAGAGTTGCATTGCACTGCAACATATTCACTGAAAAATATGTGATAGAGCTATAGAGGTCAGCTCCCATGGAGCTACTGGAAGGCAACTAAAAGAAAAGAATTTGGCCAAATGAAGAAGAGAGAACTTTATATATGCATAAAAAATGAAAAAATGAAAGCTGTAGAATTTCAAGGGACCTAGTGTGCTTATTGTGTAATCTGCATAGGAAAGTACATGTTTCATGCTATGCAAGGAATAATTTTCTTGTGCAATGTTGCAATCTGTAATTGAACTTACATGATCTTGATGTGCTTGTTTTCTGCAAATGCAGCAAAGATCAATACATTGGGTTAATAATTGTAACAATGTTGTCCATTCTCATTTAGTGTAACTGCACATTTATGCAAATAAATGCTGGCAAGCTTTAGCTGGCACTTTAAACATTATCAGTTCAGATGCAAAAATTGCAGAAACATTCTTGACCAAAAGAGTAATAAGAAATCAGAAGTTCATAACAAATCACTTCTATATTATTGTCCGCTTCATGGATATTTCCATGGAGAAAATTGATGTTGTCTACACCATTGTGCATAAGTGTGTAGGTGGTTTGGGTGGTTTGATATGTGTGTTTTCATTATCAGAGATTTTATCAAAAACTCTCACATAATCCAGGGGATGTCTTCTTATGCCTTTCCAAAAGCATTTTACAACATTCAGAGTCAAGATGGTGCAGTGGTTAGGCTGCAGTATTGCAAGGTAATTCTGCCAATTGCCAACAGTTCAATTGTCACTGGTTCAAGGTTCACTCAGCTTTCCATCTTTCTGAAGTCGGTAAAATGAGAACCTAGATTGTGGGGGTCAATAATGCTGACTTTGTAAAAGTAGCGTACAGAGTGGACTGTAAAGCACTATGAAGGTGTATATAAGTCTTAAGTGCTATTTCTATTGCTACTACCCATGAAGAGCAAATGTGGACATCCCAGGAAAATATTTGTAAACTATGGTCCTATTGCACATACACTCTTCTTGATCATGATACTTGAAAAGGTTGTAGCACACTGTTTCTTATTTCTAGCAACTTTAAGACTTGTGGACTTTAGCTGTCTCAGATATAGTTTGGGGACAAGAAGAGGACAATATTATGACAAAAAGAAAAATAAATAGTTTTTGGAATACTTTCGTCCATGGTGAAATGCAAGGGAGGAAAAGACCAGAGTTCTTTTAGTATTACCATTGTTTAGATGCTTTACATTTGTTTGTCCTAATAATTCTTCATATATTTTCACATGATTTGCCCCTCCACAACTTTGTATAAATTGACTCAGCCTTCCATCCTTCCTATGGTAAGATAAAGATTCAGGTTGTTGGAAGCAATATGTTGATTGTAAACCACTTACAGAGTATTTGTAAAGCACTAGAAGTGGTATATAAATTTAAGTGCTAGTGTAGTCCTAGTGCTATTATCCATTTCCTTAGCATTAAAAGGTAGAAAAACATAATCTATTTTTTAATGCAGAAAACACACTAGTTGTTATGACCTGTATAAAGATCTTGTATGATAGATACAATCCATTACATCTTGATCAGTTTTAACTGAAAAAGAATATGTATATTTGTGTGTATTTATACATTTTGAGTATACAGGGAAAAAAACAAAAAGCAAAAATAAATAAAAATAAGTAAAAATAAGGACAAAATAAAAGAAAAACAAGGATAACGGTAGGAATAAATTTTCTTTTTCCTGTTGATAGATTTCTGCTGTCTACCATGGCTGAAGTGATCAAGCATGCCAAGACCAAGGGTAAGTCCAACTGTCCCACTGCGGACAAGCCTCAGGCCGCCACAGCGCCCTCCAACCCACCCACCAGGGACCACTTGCCCATTGGGTTGCAGCCTATGCCTGTTCCCAGGCCTAAGCATAGGAAGGACCAGCAGCTGTCTCCTCTTGCTCTTGTTGTAAGGGCGGATAATTATTATTTTATTTCTTAATATGAAAGCTTCTGTTTGAGACAGATCAAAAACCATAGTACATCTGATTAATCAGTTTTTAGAAGATACTAACATTCTATTATTTCTACTTTGTTTGCCATAGAAGATGGGTGTTAAAATCGATGACTGAAAATGCCAGTTTTAATATCTGAAATATTCCAGGTCCTTTATACAATTCCATTCTGCTGATATCACATGCAATTTTTCTTAACAGTAATATTTTGCTTCAACTATGAAGGCATATAATTTACAAAAATCTGTCCAAGATTTTGGACTACGTCCAAGCAGGAGACTTCTCAGAGTGTCCATAACGTAAGCAATTAGAAAGGCAATTTGAGGAAGACAGTGGAATTTCACTTTTCCTCTACTGTGTAACTATTTTTGGATTTGCAGAAAATTATAGCCATTTTTTAAAAAATAACAATGACTTTTAAAGTTCATGTTACTAATTAAAAATGATAAAAATGTATTAATGCATCTCCTTAAACTCAGAGCCATGCTATATGGGCCCTGTACGGAACATTTTCTAAATTTTGTAATTTTTTTTATATATGACATAAATGAACACAATATAAATTCACTTGCATTTGCATAGGTACAGACCACCCACTCTGTGGTCTCTGTCATCTTTGGAAATTATGGGCCCTTGAAAAATAAGTGTTACTGATGTAGCTTGAAAATTGCTGCTTCTCAGAATATCCATAAGTCCTTTTTCCAATTAGCTTCCTAAGTGTGTCCCAATAAGCCATCTACTGTGAAATAATTTTGCTCAGGGCACCCAAATAAGAGGTAAAAAAAATTCAACATGTCCACCATTTAGCAATCAATGCTTCTCCCCATGACACACTGTGGCGGCCCCAACCCTCTGGAACCAACTCCCCCCAGAGATCAGAATTGCCCCCACCCTCCTTGCCTTTCAAAAGCTGCTTAAAACCCACCTCTGCCACCAGGCATGGGGGAATTAAGACTTTTTCTCCCCCTAGGCCGTCACAACTGTATATATGGTATGCTTGTATGTATGTTTGGTTTTTATATATTAAGGGGTTTTAAATTTGCTTTTAGTATTGGATTTTATTGTACATTGTTTATGATTGTTGTTAGCATATAAATCCAATAAAACTAAACTAAACTAAAAAAAGGAGGGGGGTTCAAACATAAAGAGAGGGGAGGGTGGAGATGTCAGATGAGAAAGGCAAGAAATTTGGGATACATTAACATGTTGTAGTAAGCTTTTTGGGGGGGGGGGTTTGGCATCAGTCAAGGACAGGAGCTTGCCAATTCTATTTAATGTGATGACATTGACTAATAAAAGAACTTAATAGCATAAAGCCAGGATCACTTATAGTATCTTTACAAAGTTTCATCACCATATATTAAAACAGAAATCAACATAAAAGAGAAAAGGAATGACAAAACACATTAAAGGTACCCAAAAGGGAAAAATACATTTAACAAACATAACAAAGACCTCTGACTTTCTTTTATTTCAGAGATTTTAACATTACAACCACTCTCTAGGTTTAAGAAATAACACCAATTTATAAACACTGATAGTCACCATACTCTAAGTTATCAAATGAAAATAATCTTCTACAGTGATACCTCGTATTACGAACTTAATTGGTTCCGGGACGAGGTTTGTAAGATGAAAAGTTTGTAAGATGAAATAATGTTTCCCATAGGAATCAATGGAAAAGCGACTAATGCGTGCAAGCCCAAAACTCACCCTTTTTGCCAGCTGAAGCGCCCGTTTTTGCACTGCTGGGATTCTCCTGAGCTCCCCTCCATGGGAAACCCCACCTCCGGACTTCTGTGTTTTTGTGATGCTGCAGGGGAATTCCAGTAGGGGAATCCCAGCAGTGCCAAAATGGGTGCTTCGCTGGCAACAGAAGTCCAGAGGTGGGGTTTCCCAGCGAGGGGAGCCTCAGCGTAATTGCAGCATCGCAAAAACATGGAAGTCCTCGAAACCCCACCTCCGGACCTCTGTGTTTTTGTGATGCTGCGAGTTTGTTGAGGCTCCCCTCACTGGGAAACCCCACCTCCGGACTTCCATTGCCAGCGAAGCGCCCGTTTTTGTGCTGCTGGGATTCCCCTGCAGCATCGCAAAAACATGGAAGTCCGGAGGTGGGGTTTCCAATGGAAGGGAGCCTTAGGGGAATCCCAGCAGTGCAAAAATGGGCACTTTTCTGGCAACAGAAGTCCAGAGGCAGGGCACCCCACTGGTGGTGGCTTAGGTTTGTAAAGTGAAAATAGTTTGGAAGAAGAGGCAAAAAAAAAATCTTAAACATCGGGTTTGTATCTCGAAAAGTTTGTATGACGAGGGGTTTGTAAGACGAGGTATCACTGTATTTTGAAAGCTAAAATCTTTCTAGTCAAATTCAAACTAATCTACAAACCCCAATGTCATCTTTTAAACCTCTATGTGGCTTGGAGCCAGGATGTTTGAAAGACCGCTTGTCCTTTGTTACCCTATCCCAGTGTTTCCCAACCTTTTTTGAGCCGCGGCACATTATTCATATTTTCAAAATCCTGGGGAACACTGAACGGGGGGATGGGGGGGGGCGCGGGGGGGCTAAAGAAAAGTTTGGACCAAAAAAATCTCTTCCTCCATTTCACTCTATTTCTCCCTCCCTCTTTCTCTTCCTTCCTTCCCTTCTTTCTCTCTCTCCATCCCTCTTTCTTTATTTCTTCCTCTTTTTTGCTCTCTTTCTCTCTCCTTCCCTCCCTCTGTCTTTCTCCCTTGCTCTCTCTCTTCCTCTCTTGCTATCTCTCTTTCATTCTCTCTCTTTTGCTCTCTTTCTGTCTCTCTTGCTATGTCTCTTTCTCTCTTTTTTTCTCTCTCTCTCTTGCTATCTCTTTGTCTCTCTGTCTCTCTTGCTATCTCTTTCTCTCTCTCTTGCTATCTCTTTCTTTCTTTCTTTCTCTCTCTCTTGCTATGTCTCTCTTTCTCTCTCCCTCCCTCCCTCTTTTCTCCCTCCCTCTTTCCTTTCTATCTCTTTCCTTTCTATCTTTCTCTCCGTCCCTCAGCGGCGGCAAAGAAGAAGGAAGGCAGGCTGCAGAGGGCACCGAGGACAAGAGCGCTCGCTCACTCCCTCGCCCTCTGACTTCCCTCCCTCGCTGCTGAAGGGACGAGCGCGGGCACGCTGCAAGAAGGTTTTTTGTTGCTTTTTTTCCCCTTCCCCCACCTCACGGGAGAGAGTGAGAGAGAGAAAGAGCAGCGCCCTGTCGGTTCCGAGCGCAGCCAGGGAAAGCGGCCTCGAGCCGAGTGCGAACTGCGGGATGCGGCAAAGGACTCCTTGTCAACCAAAAAAGGGCGGGGGTGGCAAAGGCAAAGCCTGGGAGGCGGGGAAGGGAAGAGCGGGAGACCCCCAGACAGAACGGCTGAGGGGAAGGAAAGACGGAAGGAGGGAGGGATTGAGAAGCGAAGCCAGCGAGGGCTGAGAGAAAAGGGGAGCGGTCCGCGCGAGAGAGGGGCGGGGCGTGCATTCCCGAAATGGATAGAGAAAGCCCTCTCTCGCAGCGAAAGCGCTCCCAGCCAGGGGGCTGCGAGAGAGGGCTGGGAGCGCTTTCGTCCCGAGGAGCTGAAGCTGCAGCCGCCGCCGCCGCGAGAGAAGTCGTGCCCCAAGGCAGGGGGCAGCGGCGGAGGAGAGGGGGCAGATCGGGCGGAGAGCTTGGCGGCACACCTGCCTGTGTCTCGTGGCACACTAGTGTGCCGCGGCACACCGGTTGGGAAACGCTGCCATAGCCCACCAGACTGGGAAGAAAATGTAGGTTGTTGATCTCATCTATTAGGGAGGTGCATCTTGTGGACCGAGGAGAAGGGCCTTCTCTGTGATGACTTCCTCTGTATGGAATATTATACCCTGGAAATAAGATTACCAAATTAATCAAGCAATATACATTTTCAGGGAGGCAGAAAATATAATAAATGGTTTTAGGTGTTGCGAATATGTTGGTTTCTTTTCATATATTTTTATTTGCCATCTTGTCTTTGTGGGTCTCTCTTTCATGTATAACACCCAGAGTCAGGTAGCTATGGAAATCTAAATCAATAAACAAATGTCATACAATATTTAATAACAACACAGAATTTAATGTTGCTCTGTTTTATGATTCCTGTAGAATTGAGAATTAAACATTACAAGGTCCTATAAAGATTCTTCTTGGAGGTTCATTTAGAAACATAGAAACATAGAAGACTGACGGCAGAAAAAGACCTCATGATCCATTTCTGATTCAAAAGGTGTGTATCACTCATTATTTTCTTCCATTCAGTTGGAAATAGTCTCAGGATCCTCCTGAATATCCCAGCAGAACTTGAAAGGCAGCTTTTCAATCCTCTCCTTAAAGACACGGTCAAACCTTTCATTCTGGGCAACAGTCATGTTGTTCTTCCAGTCCCCAATAGTGCCTGGGAAACAATGGTTAAAAATATGTCAACAGTTTTTGTATTCAATTAAACTAGTCTATTTATGTCATCCTGTCATGAAAAATTTCATTGTTACACATATTTCTGTAACTAGGTTTGTGAATGAATGTATAAAGTATACCTATGGATAAAGGAAGTATACCCTGTTTCAGTTCTATGGGTTGGTGGCGCAGTGGTTATAGTGAAGTACTTCAAGCTACCTCTGCTGATCACCGGCTGCCAGCAGTTGGGCAGATCAAATCTCAGTAGCCTCAAGGTTGACTCAGCCTTCCATCCTTCCAAGATTGGTAAAATGAGGACCCAGATTGTTGGGGGCAATATATGTACTCTCTGTAAACCACTGAGAGAGGGCTGTAAAGACTGAAGCAGTATATACAGTAAATCTAAATGCTATTGCTATTTATGTGTGACAATATACTGAAAATCAGGTCTTAGCAGTTCTTAAAAGTAAGTAAATACAACCTCAGATGAACATGATATAAACCATGTCATGATTTATTTTATAACAAGAAAGCTAAAATGGAGAAGCTATGTGTGTAAAACCTAAAAATCAATAGGTTTGGAGGATTTTGATTTCATTTGGGAATAATTTTGGCCCACTATTCTTTACAACCAGTTAATTGAAGTTTGTGAGCATTTGTTTATGTACAGTTCACTTGAGGTCCCACCACAACATATCAATCATGTTGAAGTCTGGACCTTGACTGGGCCATTGCAACACCTTGATTCTTTTCTTTTTTTAGCCATTCAATGGTCATTTTGCTGATGTGCTTGGGGTCATTGTCCTCTGTTGCATGATCTAATGTTGGCTGTTCTTAGCTCTCAAACAGATGCTTTCACATATGACTCTAGAATACTCTGGTATATATTTATTATTTATTAATTGGATTTGTATGCTGCCCCTCTTTGAGGACTCGGGGCAGCTCACAACATATATAAATACATAGTAATACCTCTTGATCCAATTAACATAATTAAAAACCTTAAAAATCCTTAAAAACACTTTAAAACATTCCTTATCATTCACTCAATTGAGCACACTAAGAACATTCACTGGTCAGGGGGAAGATCTAATGACCTCAGGGCTGGCAGAAAAGATGAGTCTTTAGACTTTTTCGGAAGGCAAGGATGGTGGGGGCAGTTTGAATCTCTGGAGGGAGCTGATTCCAGAGGATGGGCCCCCCACAGGGAAGGCTCTTCCCCTAGGTCCCGCCAGCCGGCATAGTTTGACTGATGGGGCTCTAAGGAGACCAACTCTGTGGGACCTGACCAGAAGCTGGGATTCATGTGGCAGAAGACAGTCTCGGACGTAATCTGGTCCTATGCCATGTAGGGCTTTATAGGTTATAACCAACACTTTCAATTATGTCCGAAAATCAATCGGCAGGCAATGCAGTCTGCAGAGTGATGGTGAGATATGGGCATGTCTTGTGAGGCCTATGACTGTTTGTGTGGCTGCATTTTGGATGATTTGAAGTTTCCAAACACTCTTCAAAGGTAGCTCCATGTAGAGAGCATTGCAGTAGTTCAACCTCAAGGTGATAAGGGCATGAGTGACCGTGAGCAAAGACTCCCTGTCCAAATAGGGCCACAACTGGTGCATAGGCAGACCCAGGCAAATGCTCCTCTCGCCACAGCCAAACGATGATATTCTAAAGTAAGCTATGGAATGAGGAGGATGCCCAAGTTGCGGACCCCCTCTGATGAGATCAATAATTCCACCCCCAGGGTAATGGATGGACAGATGGATGTGTCCTTGGGAGGCAGTACCCACAGCCACTCCATCTTGTCTGGATTGAGCTTGAGCCTGTTGGCACCCATCCAGACCCTGACAGCCTCCAGATATTGGCACATCACTTCCACTGCTTCACCGAGTGGACATGGGGTGGAAATGTACAGCTGAGTATCATCAGCGTACTGATGGTAAATCACCCCCTGCCCTTGGATGATCTCACCCAGCAGTTTCATGTAGATATTAAACAGCAGGCGGGAGAGGACTGACCACGGAGGAACCCCACAAGGTAGGGACCTAGGAGTCAACCTCTTACCCCCTACTAACACCAACTGCAACTGACCAAAGCAGTAGGCAGAGAACCACTGTAGAATGGTGCCTCCCATCCCCAACCCCTCCAGTCGGCGCAGAAGGATACCATGATCGATGGTATTGAAAGCCTACTGAGAGGTCAAGAAGCATCAGGACAGAGGATAAACCCCTGTCCTGGGCCCACCAGCAATTAGCCATCAGCGCAACCAAAGCAGTTTCTGTGCTGTAGCCAAGTCTGAATCCTGACTATCAAGGGCCAAGATTATTGGCTTCTTCCAAGGACCACTAGAGCTGGAGTGACACCACCTTCTCAACAACCTTCCACATAAAGGGAAGGTTGGAGACAGGATGATAGTTATTAAATATGCCTGGGTCCAGGGAAGCTTCTTGAGAAGGGGGCACACAAGTTTCCCCTTGTAGGGAGCTGGAAAGGACCCCTCCCTCTAAGAAGCATTGGTAATCTCCTGGACCTAGCTCCATGTCATGTCCCTGCTGGCCAAGACCAGCCAGGAGCGACACGGGTGCAATAAGCAATTCGCGGAACTCATAGCTCCAATAGCCTTGTCCACTTCATCAAGTGTCACCAGGCCAAACTCACTCCAAACAGGTGGGCTAAGACGGGGCCCTGTCACCTCGACTGACTCATTGTCAGCCGACTCTGTGTTCCAATTGGAGTCAAAATCAATCTGGATCTGAGTGATTTTATCTGCAAAAAACATATTAAATCTATTCATTTATTTATTTATTTATTTATTTATTTATTAGGCTATTGCCCCCACAATCCGGGTCCTCATTTTACCCACCTCGGAAGGATGGAAGGCTGAGTCAACCTTGAGCCAGTGATGAGATTTGAACCACTGACCTTCAGATCTATAGTCAGCTTCAGTGGCCTGCAGTACAGCACTCTACCTGCTGTGCCACCCCAGCTCATAAATGCCTCAGCGCTATCCTGCAATGGTTCCTCAACTCCCCTCGATTAAGGAGGGAGTGAGTCACCCTAAACAGGGCGGCGGGAGGTATTCTGCAGGTGCAGTCAGGCTGACATTGTATGCATGCCTTGTCGACCTGATCGCCACTTTGTAAATCTTAATATGAGCTTTTACAAGTGTTCAGTCAGATTCGGATCTGGTTTTTCTCCAACGCTTCTATAGACTTCTCTTCTGGCATTTCATTCTCTGGCGCTCCTCAGTAAACCAAGGAGATCTCCAGGGTATGTTGCCACAGAGAGATCGCAAAGGCGCAATTCAGTCTAGAGCTTCCGTCACAGCCAAATTCCAGGCTGCAGCAAGGGACTCTGCTGAACTGTGTACAAGCGAATCCTGGCATATTCCAAAAGCATAGCCCCAAATAATGAATTATTACTACTCTACCTTTGCGAAGAAAGATTCCTTTGCTGAAATCTAGGAAACCATGAGGCACGAATGTGTAGTTTGCTCTAGAATCCGCTTTCATGTTATCAAATGTAGCTTTCTCCACCACATCATCCACCTCCTTTTCAGTTAGTTTTTTTCCTAGGAAGTTGCATATTTTCAGTACAGAACTTCTCAGATCCTGCAATTTGATACAGCTTTAAATTAGTTCATTCCTAACAATGGGGGATAGATGGAAAATGATGTTAATATATTTGGGGAACTCAGAAGATTATTACTTCCTTATACATACCTTGTATATTTAATTTTAATTCTTTTCCTACATAACAATAACAACAACAACAACAACAGCAATAACAATAACAATAATCTCAAGGTGAAGCAAACTAAGCACCAGAACAGAAAACCTGTAACTCAATGTCGTATGGACAGTTGGCAGAACAAAGCATTGTATGGCCAGTTCTTGGAGAAGATTGAAGGCAAAGTGGATAAAGAAAAGACCTGGTCATGGCTCATAAGTGGAAAACTCAAAAAGGAGACAGAAGGACTAATACTGGCGGAACAAGAACAGGCCATTAGAACAAATGCTGTCAAAGCCAGAATTGAAAAATCAACAGATGATCCAAAGTGCAGACTCTGTAAAGAAACAGATGAAACAATCGATCACATACTCAGCTGCTGCAAAAAGATCGCACAGACTGACTACAAGCATAGACATGATGCTGTGGCACAGATGATCCACTGGAACTTGTGCCGGAACTACCATTTACCAGTGGCAAAGAACTGGTGGAATCATAAGCCTGAAAAAGTGGTCGAAAATGAACAAGCAAAACTACTGTGGGACTTCTGACTTCATCCTGATTGTGGAGAAAAAGAAAGTATGGATCATCGACATCGCAATCCCAGGGGACAGCAGAATTGAGGAGAAGCAGCTAGAGAAATTAGTGAAATACGAAGCATAAACCAGTGAAAGTGGTCCCAGTGGTACTTGGCACGCTGGGCGCAGTGCCAAAGGATCTCAGCGGACATTTGAAAACCATTGGAATTGACAAAATCTCCATCTGTCAATTGCAAAAGGCCGCTTTACTGGGATCGGCAAACATAATTCGCCGCTACATCACACAGTCCTAGGTGCTTGGGAAGTGCCCGACTGATGATGAAATACGAAATCCAGCATAGTGATCTCATTTGCTGTATTGCATTGACATAACAACAACAACAATAACAATAATTTATTAGATTGTATGCCATCCCTCTCCACAGACTTGGGGTGGCTTACAACAATAATAATAACAATATGGCAATGTAACGTATTTTTAAAAACATCTAAAAACCCATTATTTAAAACCATACAACAAAAGCATACCATACATAAAACTATATAAGCCTGGGGGTGATATCTCAATTCCCCCATGCCTGGTGATACAGGTGGGTCTTAAGCAATTTACGAAAGACAAGGAGGGTGGGGGCAGTTTTGATTCCAGAGGGCCGGGGCCGTCACAGAGAAGGCACTTCCCCTGGGGCCGGCCAGATGACATTGTTTAGTCAATGGGACCTGGGATTTGTGCGGCAGAAGACGGTTCTGGAGGTATTATGGTCTGATGCCATGTAGGTCATTACCAACACTTTGAATTGTGACCGGAAACTGATCGGCAGCCAATGCAAGCCACGGAGTGTTCGAGGGACGTGGGCGAATCTAGGTAACCCCATGATAGCTCTTGTGGCCACATTCTGCACAATCTGAAGTTTCCGAACACTTTTCAAAGGTAGAGAGCATATGGAACATATACTTTGAGATAAAGTATTTTTTAATGAAAGCTGTACATAGGAGCAATATCAATGAACAAAATAAATAATTGCTGCTTTAGGAGAAATTAGTGAAATATCATCTTGCAAATGTTTTCAAGAGGCAAGCTTGCAATATATTTGTGTGCCAAAGATTCAGACTCTTGTATTCTTAGCAATTTTGGCTGCATCAGAGGTTGTCTAATTCCCACACCAGGCTAAAAAATGCCTTGACCTCTCTTAAAAATGCAGTTGAGTTGACTCAATCTCTTTTGAGCCCAAACAGGAAAATATTATAATAAACTTTAGCTAAGAGTTTTCTAATTACAGCTACATTCTGTTAACTGGATTTCCCTTATTTATTATGTAAATCTGTTAAAAATTAAATCAATTTTGTTTTGCTGACCCTGTTTACAAGACATGCATCCTGTGAATTCTAGCATGACAAGCCAAGTGCTCACAAAGACGCCTTTTATTAATGTTTTTGATATCAAGGTGACAGCACTCTAGTTTCCCTTATCATCCTCCTTCCTTTTGAAGAGACCGAAAATTATTTTTCTTCAGAGATCTCAGCAGTCCTCCAGGAGATAATAAATAACCAAGAGGGATTCTGTGGTAACCTCTGCCACTCCCTATTGGAATAAATTATTTACGCATCCCGTTGTTTCTAAAGCTTTGTGTGTTTGATGGTTGTTGATATAGCACTATACAACACAAAAACATCTTACCTTTTTCATTTCTTCATAAGACAGGAAGAGAATATTGAATTCACCCTTATGAGCATACCAGCCTTCTACGTGGTCTAGCCATGAACTACAATAAACTGATAGGAGATAAATAAGTTTAACATAAACATAAGGATTAATTCTTGAATTTCCTCCACTTATCTTTATGATCTTGATGGGCCTAAACATCAAAGCATGACAGCTCAACTAGAGGCTACCCTAATATCCATGAGGCTACCCAAATACCCATGACAGTTCTCTTCAAAGTCACTGATTTCAGTTGTTTTCTCAGTGATGCAACGATCCAGCTGACCATCACTCTCAGGGATAGCAGCAATTGCATTTTGACTTATATACTGCTTTATAGCCTTCTCTAAATGGTTTACAGAGTCAGCCAATTTCCCCCAACAATCTGGCTCCCCATTTTACCGACCTCGGAAGATGGAAAGTGGAGTCAACCTTGAGCCTGTTGAGGTTACAACTGCTTAATTACCGGCAGACGGTAGTCAAGAGAAGTAGCCTGCAGTACTGCATTCTAAATATTGCACCACCATGGTTCTTTTCACATTGTTAATGCTTCATTTTTTTTCATTGTGGGCCTGGTGGGCCTAAAGATCAAAGTATGAGAGGACAACTGAGGGGCTGCCCTAAAATCACTAAATGCAGAGAGGACAGAGAAGGAATGAGAGTTGTAACTAATGTGGTTGAATTCTTCAAATTAAAGGGGTATTTTTGTCACAGTACTGTTATATTGTTTGATTTCTGTGCTTTTCTTATCTTGATTTTTGGAGCAATTTGCTTTAATTCTTTTATACTTCTTCAAATATTCAAAGAATTAACTCTGGTTAGCTCTTTTATCTTTCCAACACTTAAAAAGCTTCCCATGAAATTTCATTTGAGTAACTGGTTCCTTAACTAATATTCATTTTTAAAAAATGTTAGATTCTATACATCCATTCAAATTCATTCACATCCCAATTTTGAGCCACTAAACAATTTCTTCCTATTTTCTCTTCCACATTAAATATATCTTAGTATTTCTAATCTCTCTCTCTTAATAAGCTGGCTTCTTTTCCCTCTTCCACTCACTTTTATTTCATAGTTGTCCTAGGAACACTGCATTCTTCTCTACCCATCTTTTGTATTATAAAATATATGTATAGAGTTTACACAAATTACTACATGAGTATAAAGAATCATTATTAGTTTCTTATATTAGGAGAGAGGGTAGATTGTTTACTCTTGGTGACAAGCATATTGAAACATACTCATAATCCATAACAAAAAGTGACAAAACATTGTCATGATCAAATTCTTCTTACCTCTGCCAGCCAAAAACTTCTCAACAAATGTATCAAAGTCTTTAGGTGTTTCTACTTTGAGAAATAGTTTGTGAAAATGATAGTTAGAAATCAAGACATCCTTTGGATTTCTAAGCACATAAATAATCTGTAAGAGAAAGATGATAATACCCAGTAAAAAAAAAACACCCAAGACAAAACCAAGAAAAAAAGACAGATTGACAGCAAAGCATACAGAGAGTGCATCAAGTTTCTCTCACACATTCATCTAATGGGCTCTAATACAGTGATCCCTCGATGTTCGCGATCTCGATGTTCACGAAACACTATATCGCGATTTTTCCCACGATGACGTCACTCTCTTCCTTCCTCTTGCTCTCGAGCGGTGGGGCGGCGGGCGGGCAGGTGAACAGGCGAGCGGCAAACAGCGGGTGGGGCGGGTGAACGGGCGAGCGGCAAACGGCGGGCGGGGCGGGTGAACGGGCGAGCGGCAAACGGCGGGCGGGCAGGTGAACGGGCGAGCGGCGGGCGGCGGGCGGGCGGGTGAACGGGCGAGCGGCAAACAGCGGGTGGGCGGGTGAACGGGCGAGCAGCAAATGGCGGGCGGGCGAACAGGCGAGCGGCAAATGGCGGGCGGGCATCAGCGAGGAGCCGAGGCGGCGGGGAAGACCCAGGGAAGGTTCCTTCGGCCGCCCAGCAGCTGATCTGCTCGGTAGCGCAGCAGCAGCGAGGAGCCGAAGATCGGGGTTTCCCCTTTGCGTGGGCGGCTGGGAAACCCCGATCTTTGGCTCCTCGCTGCTGCTGCGCTACCGAGCAGATCAGCTGCTGGGCGGCCGAAGGAACCTTCCCTGGGTCTTCCCCGCCACCCACACGCAAACCCCCACCATCTGCGCATGCGCGGCCATGAAAAAAAGGGCGCGCATGCGCAGATGGTGTTTTTACTTCCGGAACCCTACATCGTGAAAAATCGATTATCGCGAGGGGTCCTGGAACGGAACCCTCGCGATAATGGAGGGATCACTGTATATCATGGGATCTCAGAGCTCATTAGCAAAACCTTGTTTAAGAGCCTTCTAGCAGACCAACAGGAATGGGGCCAACCTCGTCTTGGAGCAATGATTTTCCATATGGCAGAGACCACAGAAGTAAAGGCTTTCCTCAGGGATCCTGACTGACAAATCTCCCTAAATGATGGGATCCCGACATGCCTTCCTGCTTGACGTGGGGGAATGCATAGTTGCAACTGGGGAGGGAAGGCCCTTCAAATAACATGTTCCCAACTGATGAAGATTTAAAGATCAAAACCAGCACCATGAATAAGATCTAGAAATAAGCTAGTAGTCAATGCAGTTTCCAAAGCAAAGTGTAATGTATGCAGTGCTATACAATACACAAATGCCCATTTTTGCTGCATTTTGTACCACTGAAGTTTCCTGGTGATGGGCATGTGTGACTGAGGTTTGAAATTTTGAGACGGCAGTTTGAGGGCTCTTTAGTACCCCTCAACTGGATATCCTTCTGATATGTTAAGTTAGCAACTGTCCATGGAACAAAAAGTGTTACGATGTATCTGGGAGTGTCACCTTGGGAAAAATAAGCTTAGGGGGTTCAATTTTCAGTTCGATTCTTAGCTACTTCTGCTGGGCATGACCTTCTGATTTTAGCACTGATTTGTACCATTGTATATTGGTCAATAAAACATTCAGATACAATGTTAAGTTGGCTTTGCTCAAAATTTAAGAAAAGTATATCTCAGAGTCCATTTTGAACTTCAAAAGTGAACTTTACTAAATCAGAAGTGAATGCATTGAAAGAAAAGAAAGTCTGAGGAAAAGAGTGCGATAGTTGCCCATATCAAAGTAATCCCAATTGCCCCCCTTGGCAAAGCAACCAATCCCCATTGTCCATCTTCGTTAGGTGGACACAACTTCATCATATTTTTGGAATGCATGCCACTAACGTACCCTTTCTTACCCCTTCCCAGGAGAAACAAAACTCTCCTGGCCTTCACCAGAAGAAACAAAACTTACTTGGGCCCGTCCAGCAGACTTCCCCCTCCCAAATTCCAACACCTACCCCACCCCTGTTTCTCATGAAAACTGAAGCACAGTTTAAGGATGAAACATAGCAAGGCTGACATACAGAGCTAAAAGAACAGAAAAGAATGCAGACAGCACCCCACTACACCTGACAAGTAAACAAAATATATCCTACTTTTCCTTTTTTATTTTGTAATCCTTTGGGTATCAAATAGTAGGGCATGTGGGAAGAAATGATACGAGGTGATGGGCATAAATATACATGGAAAATATCATACTCCAGCCATGGTGCCCTGCGAAGCAGGGTAATGTTTTCAGTTCCATCTCGATGACCTTCATAAAGAATCAAGCTGACAATATTCTGAGTCCATATTGTCCCTGCAAACAATGAATAATTAAATTAATTCACCCATTATTATTTGGAGAAGATTGACGTTATGCAAAGCTAAGCTTCCTATCAGGGAGAATAGAAATAACAATAGCATTTAGACTTATATAAAGCTTCATAGTGCTTTTACAGCCCTCTCTAAGCAGTTTGCAGAATCAGCCTATTGCCCCCAACAATCTGGGTCCTCATTTTACCCACCTCGGAAGGACGGAAGGCTGAGTATACCTTGAGCCGGTGGTGAGATTTGAACTGCTGAATGAGAGCTAGCAGTTAGCTGAAGTAACGTTCAGTGCTGCACTCTAACCACTATACCACTCCGAATAGCAAACATTTCAGAGATGCATAAATATAATTAACTCCAATGAAAATGATAGAGTAAGCTGATGGATGGATGAGAAATGAATTGCTATTTATTTGCACATTTATTTCTATCTGGCCTTTATTAGTTTTAGAACTTACTCAAGGTGGCAAATATATCTAAGACTTCTTCCTCCTCCTATTTTCCTCACAACAACTCTGCGAGATAGATTGGCGAGGGAGAGTGACTAGCTAAGAGTGACCCATTCAGCAACACAGAATAAAATATAAATATAAGCTTTATTTTCCCAATATTTCCAGCTTCTTAAAATATGCTAAATGTTAAAATCTGGTTATAACACAACAGAGTTACAGCAACCAAAATACTGAGGAACTAAGTAACAACATTAGAGACAAGATTAATTTTGAATTTACCAGATTTAGGATATGTGATTATGAATGTATCATCATCATGGATTTTAAAACTGTCCAGTGTATCTAAATTTTCAGGTGAGACCAAGCCAGTTATGAAATAGAATCCTTTGTATTTGAACAGGGACTTATCCTCTGGCTCCATTTCTTCAACTGTTGATGTAATAATAAAGCAATTATCAATGCTTCCTACATTATGGTCAATATTGTATTAATTCAGTTCTTTAAAAATCATGAATCTTGCTAAAATTAAAAAAAATGGTATATATGTTTAAAGATTAGTTTTTCTTTGAATCTAAATGTTCTGGGTAGAAGAGAAAGTTTTAATTACAATGTTAAGAACATGCTAATTGCAATTCTTTTCTTACCTAATCTATATATTCTCTAACAGTCAGTCATATCATGTCCTTAAGTCATCTTATTTCCAATGGCTCCTTAAACTCCAGCAGTGTGCTTAAATATTGAAGAAGGCTGATCTTTAGTCAATCATTGTGTTAGCAGTGTTCTGTATTCCAAAAATGAATAACAGGATTGAATAATTACCTAATTTAAAAATGTAAAATGGGTCAAGGGGAACTTTTTTAGCTGATGTAGTCTTGTATCACCTTTTGAATGTATCATATCATCCACTGTTCCCTGAAAGCTGTGCGCCCGTGCACCCGTGCGCCCCAAAACACCCCTCCCGCGCACCCTTTTTCATGGCTGTGCACTCCCCATCCCCATCGCCGGCGAAGGCTTTTCTTATTTTGAATGTTCCGAGTTAGCTGGTATGGAGATAGGGAGTGCGCGCAACCGCCCACGCCCCCCGACATTTAATATTACCTTCGCCAGCCTCCACTGAGAAGAACCGAGAGAGAACGAGAGTGAGTGAGAGCAACAGACAGCAAGATAGTGAGAAAGAGAGAGAGAGAGAAAGGGGGGAGAGAAAGAGATAGCAAGAGAGAGAGAACGAGAGAAAGAGTGTGAGAAAGAAAACAAGAGAGAAAGTGAGTGAGTGAGAGAAAGAAAATGAGAAAGAGAGAAAAAGAGAAAGAGCAAGAGGGGGAGAGAGAGAGAGAAAGAAAGAGAGATGAGAGAAAGGAAGAAAGTGAGAGAGAGGAAGAAAGAAAGAGAGAGAGAGACAGAGAAAGCAAGAGAGAGAGAAGAGTGGAAGGAAGAGATAGAGGGAAATGATAGAAAAAAGGGGAGAAAAGAGAAATGAGAAAATGATTGAGGCAGAGAATGACAGGAAAGAGAGAAAAACAGAGAGAGAAGTGACTCTTGATTTAAAGCATAGGGTAAAAGCACTTAAATAATAACAGAGAAAAAAAACCCAGCCCTCACCTGTTTTTAATAGTTATGTTTTTGGTTTTGCTGGTTGATTTAGTTTTAATAGTAATGGATTTTGGTTTTTTTTAATTATTAATTTCTTTTAATAAAAAAGAAGGGATTTTTTTCTTATGTATTCATTCATTCATTCATTCATTCATTCATTCATTCATTCATTTATTTATTTATTTATTTATTTATTTATTCTATGCCGCCCAGTCCCAAAGGGACTGTCGCTCAGACACTATACTTTTCCGCCCACACCGAATAAAAATTAGAGGGTACATTGATATCATACCTATTTTATATATGTTATATATTCTATATATTTTTTGTATATTTTATATATTTTATAGCCAAATTTTTATGTTTATTGTTTTTAGTTAAATTATCTGGGGATTTTAATTGATAGATAATTAGGATGGATGTATATTAATTCTTTCTTAACTAATTTAAGGGGTTAACTTATATATGTTATGAGTGAATGGACTATTTTATTAATGTTTTAATTAATTTTCATTTTAAATTAATTATTGGGGTCACCTAACAATGTCTATAACTACTGGAATGAATGGAATGGTGTGAATGGGAGTGGATGGGAGGAGGATGGTAGATGAAATGGGGTGGGTGGGATTATAATATGCATGAAGTGAAAGAATACGATATGAATGAAATTCTTGGCACACCTGATGCTGGAGAGGCAGGAGGGGAGGGGGCACTTATCTCTGGGGTGGCAGAAGGTCAAAATATCCCAGTCTTGCTGGGGAGAGGCAGATATGGCAGGGGCCATGGAGCTAGCCATTCCAGGGTAAGGAGGGATCGCTGCTTAGTAGCGATCCCTTCTTCTGGCTCCATGAGCTCAACTCAAAGAACTGGTGATGAGTGTAATTCTGGCCCTGGGTTCAAGCTGCTGCTACTAAATGCCAGGTCGGCGGTAAATAAAGCTCTCCTCATCCGGGATTTGATCTTGGATGAGGAGGCCGACCTGGCTTGTGTGACCAAGACCTGGCTGGGCCCGGAGGGAGGAGTTCCTCTCTCTGAAATTTGCCCAACCGGGTTTTGGATATGGCATCAGCCCCGACCCCAGGGAAGGGGGGGAGGAGTGGCTATTAGTAGCCAGGGAGAGCCTTTTCCTGCGTAGACTCGTTGCTCCAGAGATTGTGGGTTGCGAGTCCCTCCTGGTGAAGTTGGACTTAGGGATTCAGGTGGGCTTGTTACTCTCATACCTGCCTCCCAGCTGCGTGTCAACAGCCCTGCCTGTGCTGCTCGAGGAGGTAGCCGGGCTGGCAGTGGGGTTCCCCAGACTTATTGTCTTGGGGGATTTTAACCTGCCGTCGCTCGGTGAAACCTCTGGACTAGCACAGGAGTTCATGGCCACCATGACAGCCATGGACCTGACTCAAGTAGTACAGGGGCTGACTCATGAGGTGGGGGGGCATGCACCCAACATGGTATTCCTCTCTGAGCAATTGAGTAATGATGTGAGACTAAGGGGCTTAGAAGTGTTGCCTTTGTCATGGTCAGATCATTTTCTACTGCGGCTTAACTTCCTGGATCCAATCCTTCCCCGCAGGAAGGCGGAACCGATTAAGAGGTTCCGCCCCAGATGCCTGATGGATCCAGAGGGCTTTCAGAGGGCGCTTGGGGGTTTTCCAGATACACTTGTCCACAGTTTGGCAGAGTCTCTTGCTGAGGCCTGGAACAAGGCTGCAGTGGAGGCTCTTGACCAGATTGCGCCATTGCAACCTCTCCGGGGCACTAGACCCCGTAGAGCCCCATGGTTCAACCAGGAGCTCCGGAGTTGAAATGCCAGAAGAGATGTCTAGAGAAGCGATGGAGGAAAAGTAAGTCAGAATCTGATCGAACACTTCTAAGAGCTCATATTAAGACTTACAAAGTGGCGCTCAAGGCGGCATATGTGCATATCATGCCGCCTTGATTGCATCAGCGGAATCTCACCTGGACGCTCTGTTTAGGGTGACCCGCTCCCTTCTTAACCAGGGGGGAGTTGGGGAGCCCTTGCAGAGTAGTGCCAAGGATTTTAATACATTTTTCGCTGATAAAATCGCTCGGATCTGGGCAGACCTCGACTCCGATTGGATAGCAGAGTCGACTGACAATGAGTCACTATGACAATGAGTCAGTCGAGGTGACTCAGGCCCATACTTGTCCACCTGTCTGGGAAGAGTTTGATGTGGTGACACCTGATAAAGTGGACAAGGCCATTGGAGCTGTGAGTTCCATCACCTGTTTACTGGATCCATGTCCCTCCTGGCTGGTTTCGGCCAGCAGGGAGGTGACATGGAGCTGGGTCCAGGAGATTGTCAATGCTTCTTTGGGGAGGGGGTACTTGCCAGCACCCTACAAGGAGGCACTTGTGTGCCCCTTCCTCAAGAAGCCTTCCCTGGACCCAGCCGCACTTAATAACTATTGCCCAGTCTCCAACCTTCCCTTTATGGGGAAGGTTGTTGAGAAGGTGGTGGCGCTCCAGAGGTCCTTGGAAGAAGCCGATTGTCTAGGTCCTCAACAGTCGGGTTTCAGGCCCGGTTACAGCACAGCAACTGCTTTGGTCGTGTTGATGGATGATCTCTGGCAGGTCCGGGACAGGGGTTTATCTTCTGTCCTGGTGCTCCTTGACATCTCAGCAGCTTTTGATACCATCAACCATGGTATCCTTTTGCGCCGGCTGGAGGGGTTGGGAGTGGGAGGCACTGTTCTTCAGTGATTCTCCTCCTACCTCTCTGGTTGGTTGCAGTTGGTGTTAGTGGGGGGTCAGAGGTTGACCCCAAGTTCTCTCCCTTGTGGCATGGGGTGAGGTATCATCAGTACGTGGATGATACCCAGCTTTACATCTCCACCCCATGTCCAGTCAATGAACAACATACCCAAACTCAACCCTGATAAGACGGAATAGCTGTGGGTTTTGCTTCCCAAGGAGAACTCCATCTGTCCGTCCATTACCCTGGGGGGGAATTATTGACCCCCTCAGAGAGGGTCTGCAACTTGGGCATCCTCCTCAATCCACAGCTCACATTAGAGAAACATCTTTCAGCTGTGGCGAGGGGGGCGTTTGACCAGGTTCGCCTGGTGCACCAGTTGCGGCCCTATCTGGACCGGGAGTCACTGCTCACAGCCACTCATGCCCTCATCACCTTGAGGTTTGACTATTGTAACGCTCTATACATGGGGCTACCTTTGAAAAGTGTTCAGAAACTTCAGATCATGCAGAATGCAGCTGCGAGAGCAATCATGGGCTTTCCTAAGTATGCCCATGTTACACCAACACTCCGCAGTCTGCATTGGTTGCCGATCAGTTTCCGGTCACAATTCAAAGTGTTGGTTATGACCTATAAAGCCCTTCATGGCACTGGGCCAGGATATCTGCGAGACCACCTTCTGCCGCAAGAATCCCAGCGGCCGGTTAGGTCCCACAGAGTTGGTCTTCTCTGGGTCCCGTCGACTAAACAATGTCATCTGGCGGGACCCAGGGCAAGAGCCTTCTCTGTGGCGGCTCCGACCCTCTGGAATCAACTCCCCCCAGAGATTAGGACTGCCCCCACCCTCCTTGCCTTTTGTAAACTCCTTAAAACCCACCTCTGTCGTCAGGCTTGGGGGAACTGGGACATCCCCCCCTTGCCTATGTAACTTTGTGCATGATATGACTGTGTGTATGTATTTTATCTACTGGGGTTTTTTTTAAAGACTTTGTAATGTAAAACTGTTATTTTAGATTTTAATTATTAGACTTGTTACCATGTATTGTTTTTATCACTGTTCTGAGCCACCCCGAGTCTACGGAGAGGGGTGGCATACAAATCTAATAAATACTAATAATAATTACTGTATATTAAAAAATGTGGATTTATCAATAGGAGATGCGGTCAGAACATTTATCTATCTATCTATCTATCTATCTATCTATCTATCTATCTATCTATCTATCTATCTATCTATCATCTATCTATCTTTCTATCTATCATCTATCTATCTATCTATCTATCTATCTGTTCACCTACCTACCTACCTACCTACCTACCCATCTATCTATCTATCTATCTATCTATCTATCTATCTATCTATCTATTCACCTACCTACCTACCTACCCACCCACCAACCCACCCATCTATCATCTATCTATCTATCTATCTATCTATCTATCTATCTATCTATCTATCTATCTATCTATCTATCTATCTATCTATCTATCTATCTATCTATCTATCTATTCACCTACCTACCTACCTATCTATCTACCTATCTATCTATCTATCTATCTATCTATCTATCTATCTATCTATCTATCTATTCACCTGCCTACCTACCTACCCACCCACCAACCCACCCACCCACCCACCCACCTATCATCTATCTATCTATCTATCTATCTATCTATCTATCTATCTATCTATCTATCTATCTATCTATCTATTCACCTACCTACCTACCTACCTATCTATTCACCTACCTACCTACCTACCTACCTACCTACCTACCTACCTACCTATCTATCTATCTATCTATCTATCTATCTATCTATCTATCTATCTATCTATCTATTTATTGGACTTGTATGTCGCCCCTCTCTGTGGACTAGGAGCAGCTCACAGCACATTAATGACTAAACAGTATACAATAATACAACTAGACCCAATTAATATAAACAGTTAATTTAAAACATTATAAAAAAGCTAAATATTAAAATCATTCATACAATTACAAGCGTAAACATACTAAACATTCAATGGCAAGAGGCTGAGGTTTGATGCCCAAAGCCTGACGGCATAAAGGTATTGCATTTTTTTTTTGCCCAAACCTGATTCCCAATTCCAATTTACATATATCATATAAACTTACATAAGAGTTGTTATATTATTGTCCCTCTCCAAAGGGAACAGTACCTGGATGCAAATCTAAGAGCCATTCTAAATAGTTACAATCATACCAGAAAAATCTTAGCTGTTCCTTGAAAACCCATTCAATATGGTGAGAATATATAATTAGAATTTCATGCTGGATCAACTGTCGGTCCATATGAACAAGAGTTGCATTGCATGCTGTGGCTTCTGAATATTCACTGAAAAATATGTGATAGAGCTATAGAGGTCAGCTCCCATGGAGCTGCTGGAAGGCAACAAAAACAAAAGATTTTGGCCAAATGAAGAAGGGAGAACTTTATATATGCATAGGAAATGAAAGCTGTAGAATTTCAAGGGACCTAGTGTGCTTATTGTGTAGTCTGTATAGGAAAGTACATGTTTCAGGCTATGCAAGGAATGATTTTATTGTGCAATGTTGCAATCTTTAATTGAACTTACACGATCTTGATATGCTTGTTTTCTGCAAATGCAGCAAAGTTCAATACATTGGGTTAATAATTATAACATCCTCATTTAGTGTAACTGCACATTTATTCAAATAAATGCTTGCAAATTTTAGCTGGCACTTTAAACTTTATCAGTTCAGATGCAACAATTGCACAAACATTCTTGACCAAAAGAGTAATAAGAGATCAGAAGTTCATAACAAATCACTTCTATATTATTGTCTGCTTCATGGATATTTCCATGGAGAAAATTGTTGTTGTATACACCAGTGTTTCACAACCTTGGCAACTTGAAGATTCCTGGACTTCAACTCCCAGAATTGCCCGAATTCTGGGAGTTGAACTCCAAATATCTTCAAGTTGCCAAGGTTGGGAACACACTGGTCTACACCATTGTGCATAAGTGTGTAGATAGTTTGGGTGGTTTGATATGTGTGTTTTCATTATCAGAGTTTTTATCAAAAGCTCTCATAAAGTCCAGGGGATGTCTTCTTATGCCTTTCCAAAAGCTTACTTTAAGCACCAGGATGGTGCAGTGGTTAGGCTGCAGTATTGCAAGGTAATTCTGCCAACTGCCAACAGTTCAATTGTCAGTGGCTCAAGGTTCACTCAGCCTTCCATCCTTCTGAAGTTGGTGAAATGAGAACCCAGATTGTGGGAGTCAATAATGCTGACTCTGTAAAAGAAGCTTACAGAGAGGGCTGTAAAGCAGTATGAAGCTGTATATAAGTCTTAAGGGCTATTTCTATTGCTATTACCCATGAAGAGCAAATGTGGACATCCCTGGAAAGTATTTGTGAACTAATGTCCTATTGCACATACTCTTCTTGATCATGATACTTGAAAAGGTTGTAGTACACTGTTTCTTATTTCTAGCAACCTTAAGACTTGTGGACTTGTAGAATTAGCTGTCTCAGATATAGTTTGGGGACCAGAAGAGGACAATATTATGACAAAAAGAAAAATAAGTAGTTTTTGGAATACCTTTGTCCATGGTGAGATGCAAGGGAGGAAAAGACCAGAGTTCAATTTTGTTCTGTCAGTGTTATAATTGTTTAGATGCTTTATATTTGTTTGTCCTAAAGATTCTTCATATATTTTCACATGATTTGCCTTAGGTTCATGATTTGTTCTTGAATGTAGACAACTTTACAACTTTGTGTAAATTGACTCAGCCTTCCATCCTTCCTATGGTAAAATAAAGATCCAGGTTGTTGGAAGCAATATGTTGACTGTAAACCAATTACAGAGTATTGTAAAGCACCAGAAGTCGTCCATAGGTTTCAGTGCTTGTGTAGTCCTCGTGCTATTGTCCATTACCTTAGCATTAAAAGGTAGAAAAGCATAATCCATTTCTTAATTCAGATAACACATTAATTGTTATCACTAGTGTTGGGCGAACCCAACGAAGTTCGAGTTCGGCATGTTCGGAGGAACTTGGCGGCGGAGCTTGGGTAAGTTCACCGAACCTGAACCCCAACCCGAACCCCAACACTTCTGGCCCTGCCCTTCCGTCTTCCGCCAAAGCAGCCCGTGTCTGCCTGTCTCCTTTTATTTCTTTGGAAAAGGCTTGGATGCCACAGCCGCACCTTTTCCGTAAGAAATAAAAGGAGACAGGCGGCCACGGGCTGCCCTGGGCATTGGGCACAATAGTGGGGGAGAGTCATGCCACCTCCGAGCCCAAAATTTCCCCGCCAAAATGGGGGAGTTGAGGAGGAAATAAAGCCACTCCTTCCTGGCCTGTGGCTTTATTTCTTTCTCAACTCCCCTGTTTTGGCCCCGGCCAAGAAGGAGTCTCTGTGATGTCAAAGCCCTGCCCCTGGAATCCCCTCGTGGGTGGCAAGCAAATGGGATTCCTCGCCTCCTTTTGCTTGCAGTGCCTTTCCCAAGGTGGGGAAATTTTGGGCTCGGAGGCAGCGCGGCTCTTCCCCACTGTTGCGTCCATTGCCCAGGGCAGCCTTAGCTCACCCCAGCACTCTTTGTAGCGCAACAGGGGGGGAGAGCTACACCGCCTCCAAGCCCAAAATTTCCCCGCCTCGGTAATGGCACTGCAAGGAAAAGAAGGTGGGGAATCCCATTTGCTTGCCGCCTATGAGGGTATTCCAGGGGTGGGGCTTTGATGTCACGCAGACTCCTTCCTGGCCGGGGCCAAAACAGGGGAGTTGAGGAAATAAAGCCACAGGTCAGGAAGGAGTCTCCATGACATCAAAGCCTGCGGGCCTTGGCCCAGGACAACACGCAGCTGCTGGTGGGCCAGCTGTTGGTGCTGCCATCTGAGCAGCTGGAAGCTGGCGCACGGCCCATGGTGGCCTGGCTGCCCAAGCCATCAACGCACCTGCCCAGGGAGAAGCAGCTTCCCAAGTAGGAGCAGTTCGCGTGCCTCAAGGGCATCTGGCCAATGTGCGGCATGCTGGTCTGGGACGAAGATGTCTAGGAGTGGAGGTGGCACTGGGGTTACCATCGAGCCGGCGGCGACTCCTCCCATGACTGGCTCTTGGAAGTGCCCAACTTGGCCAACCCCATGGAGGACCAGTTTGCCAAGCGGCGCCATGAGAAGCGCGAGCAGGTGGCATGCAATGAGCTCAACCACCTGAGGAACCTGGTGTGTGCTCAGTGGGGCCGCCCGGCCGCCGACCTCCACCTGACTGGCCACCAAGACCGGGCTGAGATGAGCCGCATTGCTATCCTGGCTCGCGTCTCCACTGGAAGGGGAGAAGAAGCGGCACCTGGAGCTAGCCCGCAGCCTGAGTAGCAAGAAGCCTGCCCTGAACCTCACCCTTGCTGTCTCCCCCCAGCGCTTCACCTCCCGCTGGGCAAGAGGGCTCGGGAGGCAGTTTCTGCCAGCCGGCTATTAAGGATCCCAGCTGGCAGCTTCAAGCAGGCGGTGGGCGGGAGGGGGAGGCGGGGAAGGCTCTGACTCAGATTGAGCTTTTGTCCAGATCGAGCTGGAGAAAAGTGTAATTGTCTGAAACCTGTGGGGAGCTCCTGGATTTGGGATTAGCCCTCAAAGCCGCCATCGCCAGCCCCAGATAACCTCAACGGTGGTGGCTACGGTAAAAGAAGACATAAGCAAACCAATCACGGGGTGCCTCCAGCTTGATCCAGCTCGCAGAAGGTGAAGATCGAACTATGCAAGTTCGGTTCAGCCAACATTAATTATCACCTATATGGAGATCTTGGGCAATAGACACAATCCATTACATCTTGATTAGTTTTAACTGAAAAAGAATATGTATTTGTTAGCATGTCTCGGTGCAGCCCTGTGCGAAACCTTCGACGTACACTCAGCAGAGTTGTTGCAGTGGTGTAGATAATGTGGGCTAGCCAGTTAAAGACTCAAACTTAGTATGAACAATATTATTATTTATAAACATACAACAATATTAACAATAGATTACAAACCGCACACAGCTAGAATAATACAGACTCACAATCAAAGATATCTCAAAGTAACTCCCTCAACAGGGAAGGTTGCTGGTACCCTCTTATAGCCAATCAAGTCAAAGTTCTTAAAGACAGTCTTTACATACATAGACTAACATTGTTAGTTTACCATATTGCAACCCCAAAGTTGGTAAGTACCATGTACTAACAATCTCCCCCCTTGGGGTGGACAATATAGTTGCCATTCAATACAATTTCATCTTTACTGTCTCACATTGTACCTAGTACAATTCTCAACATGTAGTTTAGTTCTTTGTGCCTTGGTGACAGCTACATTATCCGTACTCTCATAGTACTCAAGTTTGATCATCCCATCCTTCACACACTGCCATTCAGGTACTTTAAGTCTGTGTGTTTCGATCTCGTTTTGGCAGCTTTATAGTTATAGTTATAGTTTATTAGATTTGTATGCCGTCCCTCTCCGAAGACTTGCCATACTTATAGCTGACTGATTTTCTTCATATACCATAATAGGCTTTTGGCACTCTATACCTAAGTCCAGCAGCAACTGCCGATATACTACTAAATCTGTACATAACTGCGACAGACTACTAAATTCGCCCTCCATGTAGACTGACTAATGTGTTGCTGTCTCATTGATTTCCATCCTACCAAGGTTCCACCAAATAGAATTGCAGTGGGGTAGCAAAAATGGAGCTCCACCCGAGTACCCAATTTGCACTGAAAGATGTTGAAAGAAAATGCAGGGCATCCTGCATAAGCCACGCCCACAATGTGGTAGTAAAAAATTTGGTAGCCCTTCACTGGATCTATGTTAAACTGAGGATATGTCTGAAGAATGTCACTTTTAATACCTGAAATATTCCTGGTCCTTTATAGGATTTCATTCTGTTGTTTTCTTGAGTTTTCTTAACAATAATGTTTTGCATCAACTATGAAGGCATATAACTTACAAAAATCTGTCCAAGAAAACTGAGGGATTAAGTCTAAGCAGGAGACTTCACAGAGGGTCATTAACGTAAGCAGTTAGAAAAGCAATTTGAGGAAGACAGTGGAATTTCACTCTTCCTCTACTGTTTTAACTATTTCTGGCTTGCAGAAAATTTTACCCATTTTTTTAAAAAAAGTAATGACTTTTAAAGTTTATTTTACTAATTAAAAACGATGAAATGGCAAGTATCAATAAATCTTCTTAAACCCACAGCCATGCTATATGGGCCCTGTATGGAATGCCTTCTAAACTTTATAAATTTTTAACATTACAGTCCTTTTTCCAATTATCTTCCTAATTATCTTCCTAAGTCCCAATAAGCCATCTACTGTGAAATAATTTTGCTCAGGGCACCCAAATGAGAGGTAAAAAATAAACATGTCCATCATTTGGCAATCAATGCTTCTCCCCATGACACACTTAAAAAAAGGAGGGGGGTTCAAACATAAAGTGAGGGGGGTTGGAGATATCAGGTGAGAAAAGCAAGAAATTAGGGCTACGTTAGCATGTTGTAGTAGGCTTTAATGTTTTTCTTATTGGCATCAGTCAAGGACAGGAGCTTGCCAGTCCCATTTAATGTGATGATATTGACAAATAGAAGAACTTAATAGTGTAAAGCCAGTATCACTTATAGTATCTTTACAAAGTTTCATCACCATATATTAAAACAGAAATCAACATAAAAGAGAAAAGGAATGACAAAACAGATTAAAGGTGCCCAAAAGGGAAAAATACATTTAAGAAACATTAACAAAGACCTCCGACTTTCTTTTATTTCAGAGATATTAACATTACAACCACACTTTAGGTTTAAGAAATGACACCAATCTATAAACTATCTTAAAACACTGATAGTCACCACATTCTAAGCTAGTATTCAGAAAATGTTCTCTTAGTTTTATATAAAAGATAGAAAGTTACCAAATGAAAATAATCTTATATTTTGAAAGCTACAATCTTTCTCTAGTCAAATTCAAACTAATCCACAAACCCAAATGCCATCTTTAAACCTCTACGTGGCTTGGAGCCAGGATGTTGGAAAGACCGCTTGTCCTTTGTTACCCTAGCCCACCAGACTGGGAAGACAAAGTAGGTTTTAGGTCTCATCTATTAGGGAGGTGCATCTTGTAGGGCCGAGGAGAAGGGCCTTCTGTGTGATGACTTCCTCCCTTTGGAATATTATACCCTGGAGATAAGATTAGCAAATTAATCAAGCAATATACATCTTCAGGGAGGCGGAAAATATAATAAATGGGTTTTGCCATATTGTTTTTGTGGGTCTCTCTTTCATCTATAATACCCAGAGTCAGGGATCTATGGAAATATAAATCAATAAACAATATTTAATAATAACGCAGCATTTAATGTTGCCCTGTCTATGATCCCTGCAGTGTTGAGAATTGAACATTGCAAGGTGCTATAAAGATTCTTCTTGGAAGGTCATTTCTGATTCAAAAAGTGTGTATCCCACTTTGTTTTCCTCCATTCAGCTGGAAATAGGCTGAGGATCCTCCTGAATATCCCAGCAGAACTTGAAGGGCAGCTTTTCCATCCTTTCCTTAAAGACATGGTCAAACCTTTCACTCTGGGCAACAGTCATAGTGTTCTTCCAGTCCCCAATAGTGCCTGGGAAACAATATGTCAACAGTTTTATGTCATCCTGTCATGAAAAATTTCATTGTTATTTATTATTTATTTATTTATTACTTAGATTTGTATGCCGCCCCTCTCCGAAGACTCGGGGCGGCTCACAACATGTAAAAACAAATCATAAGCAATCAGACAAATTTAAAATATTTAAATATTTAAAAAAACCCATATGCTAACAGTCACACACACAGACATACCATGCATAAATTAAACGTGCCCAGGGGGAGATGTTTCAGTTCCCCCATGCCTGACGGCAAAGGTGGGTTTTAAGGAGTTTACGGAAGGCAGGAAGAGTAGGGGCAGTTCTAATCTCCGGGGGGAGTTGGTTCCAGAGGGCCGGGGCCGCCACAGAGAAGGCTCTTCCCCTGGGGCCCGCCAACCGACATTGTTTAGTTGACGGGACCCGGAGAAGGCCCACTCTGTGGGACCTAATCGGTCGCTGGGATTCGTGCGGCAGGAGGCGGTCTCGGAGATATTCTGGTCCGATGCCATGAAGGGCTTTAAAGGTCATAACCAACACTTTGAATTGTGACCGGAAATTGATCGGCAACCAATGCAGACTGCGGAGTGATGGTGAAACATGGGCATACCTAGGTAGGCCCATGACTGCTCTCGCAGCTGCATTTTGCACGATCTGAAGTTTCCGAACACTTTTCAAAGGTAGCCCCATGTAGAGAGCATTACAGTAGTCGAACCTCGAGGTGATGAGGGCATGAGTGACTGTGAGCAATGAGTCCCGGTCCAGATAGGGCCGCAACTGGTGCACCAGGCGAACCTGGGCAAACGCCCCCCTCGCCACAGCTGAAAGATGTTGTTCTAATGTGAGCTGTGGATCGAGGAGGACGCCCAAGTTGCGGACCCTCTCTGAGGGGGTCAATAATTCCCCCCCCAGGGTGATGGACGGACAGATGGGATTGTCCTTGGGAGGCAGAACCCACAGCCACTCCGTCTTATCCGGGTTGAGCTTGAGTCTGTTGACACCCATCCAGGCCCCAACAGCCTCCAGGCACCGGCACATCACTTCCACCGCTTCGTTGACTGGGCATGGGGTGGAGATGTAAAGCTGGGTATCATCCGCATATTGATGATACCTCACCCCATGTCCTTGGATGATCTCGCCCAGCGGTTTCATGTAGATGTTGAATAGCAGGGGGGAGAGGACCGACCCCTGAGGCACCCCACAAGGGAGAAACCTAGGAGTCGACCTCTGGCCCCCCACTAACACCGACTGCGACCGGCCAGAGAGGTAGGAGGAGAACCACTGAAGGACAGTGCCTCCCACTCCCAACCCCTCCAGCCGGTGCAGAAGGATACCATGGTCGATCGTATCGAAAGCCGCTGAGAGGTCAAGGAGCACCAGGACAGAGGATAAACCCCTGTCCCAGGCCCGCCAGAGATCATCCATCAACGCGACCAAAGCGGTTTCCGTGCTGTAACCGGCCCTGAAACCCGACTGCTGGGGACCTAGATAATCGGCTTCTTCCAAGGACCGCTGGAGCTGGAGTGCCACCACCTTCTCGACAACCTTCCCCATAAAGGGAAGGTTGGAGACTGGACGATAGTTGTTAAGTACGGCTGGGTCCAGGGAGGGCTTCTTGAGGAGGGGGCGCACAAGCGCTTCTTTATAGAGTGATGGAAAAACTCCCCTCCCCAAGGAAGCGTTGGTAATCTCCTGGGCCCAGCTCCGTGTCACCTCCCTGCTGGCCGAAACCAACCAGGAGGGACACGGATCCAGTAAACAGGTGGCGGAACTCACAGCTCCAATGGCCTTGTCCACTTCATCAGGTGTCACCAGATCAAACTCTTCCCAGACAGGTGGACAAGTACGTGCCCCAGTCACCTCGACTGACTCGTTGTCAGTCGACTCTGTTTTACAATTGGAGTCGAGGTCGGCCCGAATCCGAGCGACTTTATCAGCGAAAAACGTGTTAAAGTCCTCGGCACTACTCTGCAAGGGCTCCCCAACTCCCCCCTGATTAAGAAGGGAGCGGGTCACCCTAAACAGAGCGGCCGGGCGGGATTCCGCTGATGCAATCAAGGCGGCATGGTACGCGCATCTTGCCGCCTTGAGCGCCACTTTGTAAGTCTTAATAAAAGCTCTTACAAGTGTTCGATCAGATTCAGACCTACTCTTCCTCCATCGCTTCTCTAGACGTCTCTTCTGGCGTTTCAACTCCCGGAGCTCCTCGTTGAACCATGGAGCTCTACGGGGTCTAGCGCCATGGAGAGGTCGCAAAGGCGCAATCCGGTCAAGAGCCTCTGCTGCAGCCTCGTTCCAGGCTTTCGCAAGAGACTCTGCCGAACTGTGGACAAGTGCCTCTGGAATAACCCCAAGCGCCGTCTGAAAGCCCTCTGGGTCCATCAGGCGTCTGGGGCGGAACATCTTAATTGGTTCCGCCTCCCTGCGGGGAAGGATTGGAGCCAGGAAGTCAAGCCGTAGTAGAAAATGGTCTGACCATGACAAAGGCACTGCTTCTAAGCCCCTTAGTCTCAGACCATTACTCAATTGCTCGGAAAGGAATACCATGTCGGGTGCGTGCCCCCCTTCATGAGTCGGACCCTGTACTACTTGAGTCAGGTCCATGGCTGTCATGGTGGCCATGAACTCCTGTGCCAGCCCAGAGGTTTCGCCGAGTGACGGCAGGTTGAAGTCCCCCAAGACAATAAGTCTTGGGAACTCCACCGCCAACCCGGCTACCTCCTCGAGTAGCACAGGCAGGGCTTTTGACACGCAGCTGGGAGGCAGGTACGTGAGAAATAAGCCCACCTGAACCCCTAAGTCCAACTTCATCAAGAGTGACTCGCAACCCGCAATTTCCGGAGCAATGAGTCCACGTAGGCAAAGGCTCTCCCTGGCTATAATAGCCACTCCTCCCCCCCTTCCCTGGGGTCGAGGTTGATGCCATATCTGAAACCCAGCTGGGCAGATTTCAGAGAGAGGAACACCTCCCTCTGGGCCCAGCCAGGTTTCAGTAATACATGCCAGGTCGGCCTCCTCATCCAGGATCAGATCCCGGATGAGGAGAGCTTTATTTACCACCGACCTGGCATTAAGCAGCAGCAACCTGAGCCCAGGGCCAGAGTTACACTCATCACCAGTACCCAAGATTGGGCTCACGGAGCCAGAACAAGGGATCGTTATTAAGCAACGGTCCCTCGTTCCCCTGGAACAGCTAACTCCGCGGCCCCCGCCATATCTGCCTCTCCCCAGCAACACAGGAATATTCTGACCCTCTGTCTCCCCAGAGATTAGTGCCCCCTCCCCTCCCGCCTCTCCGGCGTCAGGTGGGCAAAGTCTATCACTCATACTGCTTCCATTTATCACATTCATACCATAATCCCACCCGCCCCAACCATTGCATTCATACCAATCATTCGTCCCATATTTACCCCAATCATCCATTAATTACAAAACCCCCTAGTGATATTAAAATGAATTAAATTAGTAATAATTAAAATACTAATAATATATATCACAATATAAAATAGGAATAAAAAGTTCATAGATTAATAGTTAATAATATAAAATCAGAGCTTAGCTATTAATTAAAGTTGGTAAAGTGCAAAGTTCTAAAGTGCTAAAAATATAGGAATAATTAAAAAATCAACTATCCATCAAGCCAGCAATACTGACACCAGTTCTTAAAGGTGAGTTTCTGTAACTATTTCTGTAACTAACTGTGTGAATGAATGTATACACAGGAAGTATGCCCATGGAAACAGAAAGTATGCCCTGTTTCAGTTCTATGGTTTGGTGGTGCAGTGGTTAGAGTGCAGTATTGCAAGCTATTTCTTCTGATCACCGGCTGCCAGCAGTCTGGCAGATCAAATCTCAGTAGGCTCAAGGTTGAACCAGCCTTCCCTCTTTCCAAGATCGTTAAGATGAGGACCCAGATTGTTGGGGGCAATATACGTACTCTCTATAAACCACTTAGAGAGGGCTGTAAAGCACTTCGAAGCAGTATATAAATCTAAAGGCTATTGCTATTTATGTATGACAATATACTGAAAATCTGGTCTTAGCAATTCTTAAAAGTAAGTAAATAGAACATCAGATGAACATGATATTATACCTTCTCATGATTTATTTTATAAAAAGAAAGCCAAAATGCAAAAGCTGTGTGTGTAAAGCTTATGATTCAATAGTTTTGGGAGGACTTTGATTCCATTTGGAAGAATTTTGGCCCACTATTCTTTACAACCAGTTAATTGAAGTTTGTGAGCATTTGTTTATGTACGGTTCTCTTGAGGTCCCACCACAACATATTAATCATGTTGAAGTCTGGACCTTGACTGGGCCATTGCAACACCTTGATTCTTTTCTTTTTCAGCCATTCTATGGTCGTTTTGCTGGTGTGCGTGAGGTCATTGTCCTCTGTTGCATGACCCAATTTGGCCATTCTTAACTGTCAAACAGATGGCTTCACATGTGACTCTGGAATATTTTGCTATACACGGAATTCATGGCCAACTCAGTGACTGCAAGGTGTCCTGACCTGTGACTGCAAAACCTTTGACTTCAAATCGCTCCCCCTTCACCAACATGCATGATGAAATGTTTGTGCTAATTTGCAGTGTTTGGTTTTTGCCAAATGTGGCACTGCATATTGCAGCTAAACATCTCCACTTTGGTCTCATCTGTCCAAAGATAGTGTTCCAGAAATCAAAGGAATGCTTAGCCACAATTCTTAGAAATCTGTATTTATAGTTTTTGGGCAGGAAACTGTTTCTTACTATTCTAACTAGAGCTGGACTACATAAGGAAGACTTGATAGAAGGGCAAAGTTCTCTCTCTCTAGAAGTTGTTGAGTGATTCCTGTGTCATTAGTATCACTTACTAGGAAGTCATGGAACCAATGGTCTCCCAGTGTGGTTTAAATCAAGAGTATCAAACTGGTGGCCTGGGGTCAGATGCAGCATATGCAGACCATGTCCACCCCAGCTCCATAAAGGGAAAACCATATTGAAAAATCACATGACACAAATGTGACACGGCAAGTTTCTAAATGTTCTAAATGATCTTAAGTTCATCCACTTGACCCAATTCCTAAGATAAATGATTGATGGCTTTTTGATCATTAAATATAAATAGAGGAGGCAGTTCTAAGACTGGAGGACAGTGCCCTCCTATGTCAGAGCGACCTTTTTTTCAGGATGAAAATAAGTTGATTAGCCTTTTCGAGTTGAAAGGATTAGCCAGTGACATCACTGTTGCCAGGTGGATGCCTGGGGAGTGATACTCCTTTCAAATTTCCAACAAGGTGCCAGAGGGAATGACAGAAAGATCGTCCCATCATGCAACAGCACTTGGATTTCAAACAAGGGCTTGCTAACTTTCAAAGCAGTATTCTAATCATGTGACCCATACCACTTGTGGCGGAGGAGAATACCTAAGGTAGAGACTGAAGTGGTTGTGTCTCCACCATCCTAAAGTGGTCAGTATGAGCTAAAACAATCCCCCTTCCAAAATATAATTCAACAGAATAATAACTGAAAAAGGTCGGATTATATCCATGACTTTATTAGAGTGAAAAGGAGGACCCCAGTTCAACATTGGCACAACTAAAAAATGTTTACGGCTTCTAAAAGTGGGCTGCTGATAAGGCAAAAACAACATCACAGAGAGACAGCAGAAAGAGAAGCTGCTGGGACATGTTCCTATCACTTCAGAATGCTTTTCAGATGAAGGTAGTAACCTTGGCACATTCTAAAAGCATAGCCCTAGATTATGATTTATTATTACTTTACCTTTGCGAAGAAAGTTTCCTCCTAGCAAATCACGAGATATGTAGTTTGCTCTAGAATCCACTTTCACGTTATCAAATGTAGCTTTATACACCACATCATCCACCTCCTTTTCAGTCAGTTTTTTTCCTAGGAAGTTGCATATTTTCAGTACAGAACTTCTCAGATCCTGCAATTTGATACAGCTTTAAATTAGTTAGTCCATAACCATGGGGAAAAGATGGAAAATGTTGTTGATATATTTGAGAGCTCACAAGATTATTACTTCCTTATACATATCTTGTATATTAAACTTTACTTTTTTTCCTACTGAAAAGTATACTTTGAGATAAAGTATTTTTTTTTAATAAAAGCTGTACATAGGAGCAATATCAATGAATGAAACAAACACAATGCAGCTTTAGGACATCTGGTAAATGTTTTCAAGAGGCAGGTTGTTGGGAAACATTCTTAGTTCCCAAAATATTTGTGTGCCAAAGATTCTGACTCTTATATTCTTAGCAGTTTTGGCTGCATCAGAGGTTGTCCAGTTCCCAAACCAGGCTAAAAAATGCATTGACTAGTGATGGGCGAACCCAACGAAATTCGGGTTCGGCGGATTCGGGCGGACTTTACAAAAAATTCAGGTGACATCACAGAACCCCGAACCCGAACCCAAACTGAACCCCGAACACTCCATGATGTCGAAATTGTGAGATTTCCTAGCTCCTTTTGTTGAAAGGACCCCGCTTTACTAGCTTAAAAGAGAGCCCAGAAATGTAGCTAATTCTATGGCGCAATTGTTAGCTCTCTTGACTTTGATCCTGCCAATCGGGGTTCGAATCCCGGTGGAACCACCTTTTTTTAAAATAAATTAAACTTAATTTATTATTATTATTATTATTATTATTATTATTATTATTATTATTATTACTATTACTATTATTACTATTACTACTGCTATTATTATTATTATTATTTTTATTATTAGTAATAGTAGTAGTATTATTAGTATCATCATCATCATGCTTCTTTATTATATATAAAAAAGGGGTTTGGGTCCTTTTAATCTCTTCTTAGTGGGAAAAAAAGAAAGCATTTAAAAGACCCTCCAGCCCTTGGGCAGCAAAAGGGAACTTTCCCGATGTGCCCATGGAAATAATTAATAAATAATGATGATGATGATGATGATGATGATGATAATAATAATAATAATAATAATAATAATAATAATAATAATAAATAAAATTTATTTATTTTTTTTAAAAAAGGTGGTTCCACTGGGATTCGAACCCCAATCGGCAGATTCAAAGTCAAGAGAGCTAACAATTGCGCTATAGAATTAGCTATGTTTCTGGGCTCTCTTTTAAGCTAGTAAAGGGAGGTCAGGAAGAAGTATATGTGACGTCAAAACTCCACACCCGGAATTCCATCGTGGGGTTTCCCAGTTCCTTTTGCTTGCAGCACGGCAAGCAAAAGGAGATGGGGAATTCCATGATGGGATTCCCCACTCTCCTCCCAGGTGGCGGCGAACCCCGAACTTCACCACAGATTTCAAAAAAAATTCGGGGTCAGGTCTAGCATACCAAACATCGCAAAATTCGGTATGGACCCGAATTGTGCGAGTTCAGTTCGCCCAACACTAGCATTGATCTCTCTTAAAATTGCAGTTGAGTTGAATCAATCTCTTCTGAGCCCAAACAGGAAAATATTATAAGAAACTTTAGCTAAGATTTTTCTAGGTACATTTTTCTAATTGGATTTTCCTTATTTATTATTTAAATTTGTTAAAAATTAAATCAATTTTATTTTGCTGAACCTGTTTACAAGACATGCATCCCATGAATACCGGCATGACCAGCCAAGTGCTTACAAAGATGACTTTTATTAATCTTTTTGATATCAAGGTAACAGCACTCTAGTTTCCCTTATCCTCCTCCTTCCTTTTGAAGAGACAGACACTTATTTTTCTTCAAAGATCTCAGCAATCCTCCAGGGGTTTACAGATAACCAAGAGTGATTCTGCGATAACCTCTGCTACTCCCTATTGGAATAAATTATTTATACATCCCATTTATTCTTAAGCTTTCTGTGCTTAATGCTTGTTCATCTAGCACTACACAACACACACAAAAAATCTTACCTTTTTCATTTCTTCATAAGACAGGAAGAGAATATTGAAATCACCCTTATGAGCGTACCAGCCTTCTACGTGGTCTAGCCATGAACTACAAAACACTGATAGGAGATAAATGAGTTTAACATAAACATGAGGATTAATGCTCCACTTATCTTTATGATCCTGGTGGGCCTAAAGATCAAAGCATGACATCTCTACTAGAGACTACGTTAATATCTACACAGTCTAGCCATGAAATGCAAAATATGAACTACAGAACACTAATAGGAGGGAAATGACTCTAGCATTGTTTTCTCGGTGCTGCAACAGTCCAGCTGACCATTTGTCTAAGGGATCCAGTGGACCAATTGCTCAGCAGCAATTGCAATTTGGCTTATATACTGCTGTACACCCTTCTCTAAGTGGTTCACAGAGTTAGTCTATTTTCCCCAACAATCTGAGGGTAGATTGTTTGCCGTTGGTAGGAAGCAGATTGAATAGGGCCGCCGATAGACCGGTACTACTGGGAGTGGTGTCACGGGCCTGGCGAAATTGAACAATTAGGGGGGCCCGCAGTCAGCAGCTCCTTGCACATGCGCAGACTGTACCCTCCCTCTTTTGCCGGCCGCCTGCCTGAGCCTCACCTCAGCAAAGTAAAAGGCCCGGCCAAATTGATTAGGTGAGGCAGGCGGCCCGGCCGGCAAAAGAGGGAGGGTACAGTCTGCGCATGTGCAAGGAGCTGCTGACTTGGTGCCAGGAGGCTGGCCGGCGGGGGCGGGGCCCCCTAATTGTTCAATTTGGCCGGGCCTTTTACTTTGCTGAGGTGAGGCCCTTACCTCAGCAAAGTAAAAAGCCCGGCCAAATTGAACAATTAGGGGCCGCGGCACCGGCACCGGGTCGGTGGAAGAGAAAGAGAATGGGAAGAAGGTGCTTCGGCCTCGGAGTTTGGTGACCACAGCTTGGCTGATCTTCTATAACATCACCATGACGGCCGGAATCCCACCCCCGCGAGGAAAGAAGGCAGGGAGGCCGGCAGATAGGCAGGGAGCCCCGATGGCAGCCGCGGAAGGAGCTTGGCCCTCCGGAAGCCAAGCTCCCCATCGCTATGGGAAGCCGGCCACTTCTCCTGCTGAGCCCAGTCCTTGCCCGGTGGCTTTCGGCTCCTCCCGCCGAGGAGCTGCAAGGCTGGTCCTGGAGCCCCGCGCGGCCAGCGTTCCGTCGTGCCCGGCGGGCTCCCCTTTCCTAAACCCCCGCCAGCCCCCTCATTACCTTCCCGCCCTGCCCTCCTTCCCCGAGGCGTCCCTTGCCCATCATCCCCTGCCTTGCATGAGGGCTTCCGCCGCCGCCGCCTTCCGCAACGCCCCTCGAGGAGCCACGTGGGTCTCCAGCCTTCTCCTGGTGAGTCACCGCGGCAAGGATGCGGGCGAGGGAGAAAGGGAAGAACCCCGCGCCTCGGGCGCTTCCCTCTTGCTGTAGAGGGGTAGGTGGTTTATGGGGAGCGGGGGAGGGAAGGAGCCGGCATAGTAAAAATCACAATTTCTTTCATTGCTTTTTCTTTCTTTCTCTCTTGCTCTTTCATTCTTTTTTCTTTCTCTTGCTTTCTTTCTCCCTCTTTCTTTCTCTCCTTCCTTCCCTCCTTCCATTTCTTTCATTCCCCCTCTCTCTTTTTATTTCTCTTTCATTCTCTTTCTTTCTTTCTTTGTTTCTCTTTCTTGCTCTTTTTCTTTCTCTCTTTTACCTTCCCTTCCTCTATTTCTTCTTTTCTTTCTCCTTCCTACCTTCTTCCCTCCCTCCCTTCCTTCAGTCCTTCCTCTCTTACTCTCCCCTTTCATAAGTTTCCTTCCTTCCTTCCTTCCTTCCTCTGTTCCTGTCCCTTCCCCCTTTCTTTCTTTCTTTCTTTCTTTCCTTCCCTCCCTCCATTTCTTGCTTTCCTTCTCCTTCCTCCTTTCTTTCCTCCCTCACTCCCTTCTTTCACTCCTTCCTCTCTTACTCTCCCCTTTCACACCTTTCCTTGCTTCCTTTGCACCCTTCCTCTGTTCCTGTCCCTTCCCTTTTTCCTTCCTTCCTTCCCACCCTCCGTCCATTCATTCACCCATTCCTCTCTTGATCGCCCCTTTTACCATTCCTTCCTTCCTTCCTTCCTTCCACCCTCCCTCCTTCCTTCATAGCTCACCCTCGCCTTTCTTCCCTTCCTTCCAGATGGGAGTGCCCCTCAAGACACCCGGCTGACTGCTGGTACCCTGCTTTTTCTCTCCCCTCGTCCTTTCCAGCTCCTCACCGGTGGCTGCCGGGTGTGGGATCCCCCTCCCCCCACCCCTCGCTAGAAAGCACATGGTTATGTCAACAAGAAGGGAGAAGTGCTAAGGAGCCGTAAATAAGCCTCGCTCTGCCTGACCGATGCCAGGAGGATCTTTCTTTCCCTTGTCACTCCCGCTTCTTTCTTTCTTCTGGACGAGTCCACACAATTGGCTTAACCCAGTTCCTGAAATAGCCTATGGCAGTGCTTCCCAACCTTGACAACTTGAAGATATCTGGACTTCAACTCCCAGAATTCCCCAGCCAGCATTCGCTGGCTGGGGAATTCTGGGAGTTAAAGTCCAGATATCTTCAATTTGCCAAGGTTGGAAAACACTGGCCTATGGGACCGCCTCGCTTGGCGTGAAGCGGGAAATGATCCCCGGGGGATGGAGTGGCTTGGCGACTTAAAATAGTTTTAAAATGGCGGGGGGGGGCCCAGACACTTAGGCTGTATGGGGCCCCAAAATTCCTGATGGTGGCTCTGAGATTGAAATAGATTCAAAATCTCTTATCCATAACAAAAAGTGACAGAACGTTGTCATGATCAAATTCTTTTTACCTCTGCCAGCCAAAAATTTTTCAAAGAACGTATCAAAGTCTTTTGGGGTTTCTAATTTGCTTGTTATTTTGTGAAAATGATAGTTAGAAACCAAGACATCCTTTGGATTCCTAAGCACATAAATTATCTGTAAGAGAAAGATGATAATGCCCAGTCAAAAAACCCCTAGACAAAACCAAGAAAAAAGACAGATTGACAACAAACCATATAGAGCAGTGGTTCTCAACCTTTCTAATGCTGTGAGCCCGCAATACAGTTCCCCATGTTGCGGTGACCCCAATCCAAAAAATAATTTTGGTGGCTACTTCAAAACTGTAATTTTGCTACAATTATGATTCAAAATGTAAATACTGTACCTGATTTGCATTATCTATTTGCATTGCTGCAAATCCAACATAATTTAAACATAGTGATTAATCACAAAAACTCTTGAACCATTTCCAAAAACAGGTGAAGGCTGGGGGTTTTTCTCTCTTATTCTTTCCAAAAACAGGTGAGGGCTGGGTTTTTCTCTCTCTCATTCTTTGGATGCTTTTTATCATATGATTTAAGTTTAAATCAAGAGTCATTTCTCTCACTTTTTCTTTCTCTCTTTCCTCTCATTCTCTGCCTCAATCATTTTCTCATTTCTCTTTTCTCCCCTTTTTGCTCTCTCTCTGTCTCTCCCTTCCTCTCCTTTTCTCTCTCTCTTTCTCTCTTTCTCTCTTTCTCTCTTACTTTCTTTTTCTCTCTCTCTTTCTCTCTCCCCCTTTCTCTCTGTCTCTCCCTTGTTCTCTCTCTTGCTCTCTCTCTCTTTGTCTCTCTCTTGCTTTCTCTCTCTCTCTCTTGCTTGCTTTCTCTCTCTCTCTCCCCCCTCTCTCTCTTGCTCTCTCTCTCTCACTCTCTTTCTCTCTCTCTCTTGCTTTCTTTTTCTCTCACACACTTTTTCTCTCTCTTGCTTTCTCTCTCTCTCTCTTTCTCTTGCTTTCTTTCTCTCACACACACTTTCTCTCTCTCTCACACACACTTTCTCTCTGTCTCTTGCTTTCTTTCTCTCTCTTTCTCTCTCCCCCCTTTCTCTCTCTCACTCTCTCTCTTTTTCTCTTTCTCTCTCCCTTTCTCTCTCTCTCTCTCTCTCTCTCTGTCTGTTGCTCTGTCTCTCTCTTGCTTTCTCTCTCTCTCCCCATTTCCTTCTCTCCCCCTTGCTTTCTCTCTCTCTCTTTCTCTTTCTCCCCCTCTTTCTCTTTTTCCCTCTATCTCTTCCCCTTTCTCTCTCTCTCTCTCTATTTCTCTCTCTCTTGCTCCCCCCCAGACGGTCATTAGGCCGGCGCTGGCGGCTTGCAGGGCATGGAACCGCGCTCCTCCCCAGATGGTCATTGGGCCGGTGCTGGCAGCTGGCAGGGGAATGGGAAGCGCTTGCGCAGGCATGCGCAACGTTTAAAACAACAAAAATCTTTGCCAGCCTCAACACTTTCATTGCTCCCCACCCCCAATTCCAACGCCCAGCTCTGTTGCACGCGGCCTTTGAAAAGGCTGTGCGGGGGGGTTGTTTGTGCGCATGCGGCCTGACTCTGCCCCATGGCGACTGCCCAGTGCTGCTGCTGCCGGCGCCCTCCAGCCGAGCCCCAAAGCTCACCTGCCGCCACCTCCATGGAAGCTCCAGCCAGGCAGGGCGCTGCAGCTGCTGGAAAATTTGTAAGGTGCAAAGAAGGAAGCGCAGCTTCTGGTTTCGCAACTTTTTGCTCTTCGCACCCTCAGCAAAAAGTTGTGAGACTGGAACCTAAGCTTCCTTCTTCACAGCACACCTGGCCATGTCTCCACTGTTTGAAAAACACTGCATTAGGCGACCCCTGTGTTTTGGTCATTCGACCGTCACCGGGGGCGCGTCCCACAGGTTGAGAACCGCTGATATAGAGAGTGCCTCAAGTATCTCTCACACATTCATCTAACGGGCTCTAATATATCATGGGACCTCAGAGCTCATTAGCAAAATCTTGTTTGAGAGCCTTCCAGCAGACCAACAGGATTGGGGCCAACCTCGACTTGGAGCAATGATTTTCCCTATGGCAGAGACCACAGATCTAAAGGCTTTCCTCAAGGATCCTGACTGACAAGTCCCCCTAATTGATGGAACCCGACATGCCTTCCTGCTGGAGGTGGTACAATACATAGCTGCAACTGGGGAGGTGAGGTCCTTGAAGAAACGTGTTCCCCACTCATGAAGATTTAAAGATCAAAACCAGCACCATGAATTGGATCCAGAAATAAGCTGGTAGCCAATGCAGTTTCCAAAGTAGCCAATGCAGTTCTAGGGAATACACAAATGCCTATTGTTGCTGCATTTTGCACCAGTGAAGTTTCCAGGTGTTGGGCGTATGTGACTGAGAGTTGAAATTTTCAGAAGGTATTTTGAGGACTAAAGATAGCATCCCTCAACTGGTCATCCTCCAGATATGTTATGTTAGCAAGTGGCCATGGAACAAAACGTATTATATGGGAGTGTCATCTTGGGGAAAATAAGCTTAAGTGGTTCAATTTTCAGTTTGATTCTTAGCTATTTCTGCTTGGCATGACCTGATTTTAATACTGTTTTGTACCGTTATCTATCAGTTAATAAAACATTCAGATACAGAGCTTAAAGAACAGAAAGGAATGCAGACAGCACCCCACTCCACCTGACAAGTAAACAAAATATGTCCTACTTTTCCTTTTTTATTTTGTAATCCTTTGGGTACCAAATAGTAGGGCAGGTGGGAAGAAATGATACGAGGTGATGGGCGACTAGGTAAATCTACATGGAAAATATTATACTCCAGCCATGGTGCCCTGTCAATGAGGGTAACGTTTTCAGTTCCATCTCGATGACCTTCATAAAGAATCAAGCTGACAATATTCTGAGTCCATATTGTCCCTGCAAAAAAGGAATAATTAAATTAATTCATCCATGATTATTTGGAGAACTTTGAAGTTATGGAAAGCCAAGCTTCCTATCAGGGAGAATAGCAATAGCCATAGCATTTAGACTTATATACCTCTTCATGGTGCTTTTACAGCCCTCACTAAGCAGTTTACAGAACTAGTATATTGCCCTCAATAATCTGGGTCTTCATTTTACCCACCTCGGAAGGATGGAAGGCTCAGTCAACCTTGAGCCGGTGGTGAGATTTGAACTGCTGAGCTTCAGCTAGCAATTAGCTGAAGTAGCCTTCAGTGCTGCACTCTAACCACTATGCCTCTCCGAACAGCAAACATTTCAAAGATGCATAAAGATAATTAACTCTGCCAAAATTGATAGAGTAAGTTGATGGATGGCTGAGAAATGAATTGCTATTTATTTGCACATTTATTTCTATCCGGCCTTTATTATTATCGAGGGACCAAGATGGCGATGCAGACAGATGCGTAGACAGAGAGTGGGAATCCAAGTTTGAACAAAAACATTAAAAATATTGGAATCCCAGTACTGGAGTTACCAAGTAACCGTCCAATTAGTTAGACAGACTAGAACTATCATTAAACGGATCTAATAATAAACAGAACCAACAAATAAATAAATACAAAACGTCCAGCCATGAGGAAGCAGCAACCTATTGGACAATGGCAAAAACATCCAAAGAAGCCATGACTATCAGGAAACTATGAACTGTAAGTGACCGATACATTCTGCCCATTTAAATCAGCCCTAGCATGTCTACCCCAGCAGGTCTACACTCACCCCAACAATCTCATCACAATTAAAAAGCATAAACTTGTTGCGAGTCCATCCAGAACCTCCATGCATTAACGCCATTGGCTGCCAAGCCCGTACTAACCAAACTCCAGCTGAGCTACCATCCGAGGCTTGGTTCCGGAATGGAGCAATCTTTTAGCTCCTTGCCTTGATCCTCTGCTGATAGCTTGATCCCCCCCTGCCATGACTACTGCTGTGAGCCTGCGATCGCAGGGAGGGGCTCCAAGCCTGTTGAAGTGGTACCAAGCAAGGCAATCTGAGGCTTGGAGCCGCAGCGGAGCCGTCCAGAGGCTCCCAGAAACAAAGTAGCTGAGACTCCCAGCAACAAAGTAGCTTCAACGGTGCCAAAGCTTTTAATAAATTACTAATAAGCAAAGGAATAGGAAGGAGTAAGTGACAGGGGACAGAGAGTAGTAGCTGCTATTATTTTCCCCAGCCCAACCACATCTGCTCTGAAGCCCTGATTCCTCCCTGGCACCCTGAAGGAAAGTGAGAAAGAAAGTGTGAAATGATAGCCCTGGCTCTGCAAACACCCAGTTGGTGTTTGAAGATGGAAGAAGCAAAATAATCTATTGAACCAAAATAAATCAAAGCTAATTGACTGAAGTTGTAAAAGTACACTAATAAATCGAATAAATAAAACAAAGTTTATTAGTTAAGAGCCGTTCTCAATGCAACAGTCAATTCATGGATTTTCCATCATTACTGTAAAAAACAAAGCTCCATCCCACGTGGTTATCCACAGATCTATAAGCATCTCAAAGGGGTAGCCAGGCTTTCAAAGCACCCTCAAGCAGTAAACATCCATTTCCTACTCCCCAGCTTTATAAATTCCATTGCCTCCCCCTCCACTCATCATACCATAAAACAATAAAGCTACAAACCTCAGTGCTACAATCCCAGAGAACAGTCGTGCCAGGAAAAAACCAACAACCTCAAAATCTTCAATTACAAGATCCAAGCAACAATCCCTGCTGCCCCGAGTCTACGGAGAGGGGCGGCATACAAATTTGATTAATAAATAAAATATGCAAAGACACTATAAATGATTTTGATAAATACATCAAATGTCAAACCTGCAAAAATTCTGCACACCACTCTTGCCTGAACATAACTAACCATATAGCCACCTTTCTTTATGGAAACTCTTCATTCTTCTACCTCTGTTCTACCTCTACCCCTAAATAATGTTCCCTCTAAATTTTTTTCGGTGTGGGCGGAAAAGTATAGTGTCTGAGCGACAGTCCCTTTGGGACTGGGCGGCATAGAAGTATGTATGTATGTATGTATGTATGTATGTATGTATGTATAAATAAATAAACAAATAAATAAATAAATAAATATTTTCTTTTTTATTAAAAGAAATTAATAATTTAAAAAAACCAAAATCCATTACTTTTAAAACTGAAACAACTAGCAAAACTACTAATAAAAACAGGTGAGGGCTGGGTTTTTTTCTCTGTTATTATTTAAGTGCTTTTACCATATGCTTTAAATCAAGAGTCACTTCTCTCTCTGTTTCTATCTCTTTCCTGTCATTCTCTGCCTCAATCATTTTCTCATTTCTCTTTTTTTCTCACCTTTTTTCTATCATCTCTCTCTTCCTTCCACTCTTCTCTCTCTCTTTCTTCCTCTCTCTCACTCTCTTCCTTCCTTTCTCATCTTTCTTTCTTTCTTTCTCTCTCTTTCTCTATCTTGCTTTCTTCCTCTCTCTCACTCTCTTCCTTCCTCTCTCATCTCTTTCTTTCTTTCCTTCTCTCTCTTTCTCTATCTCTCCCCCTCTTGCTCTCTTTTTCTCACTTTCCCTCTCTTGTTTTCTTTCTCTCACTCTTTCTCTCTCTCATTCTCTCTCTCTTGCTATCTCTTTCTCTCTCCCCTCTTTCTCTCTCACTCTCTTTCTCACTTTCTCTGCCAGCCCACCCGGAACATTCAAAATAAGAAAACCCTTCGCTCTTACTTTGAATGTTCCAGGGGGGCGCGCAGGCAGGGAGATGGGAAGAGTGCGTGCCACCCCGCGCACCCGCCAGCCTCCGGAGAATGCCTGTCCTGCCTATCTTGCAGCGGAGGAGAAAGAGAGGCGGAGCGGGCGGCGAGCGGCGGGCGGGTGAGCGACGAGCGGGTGGGCAAGCGAGCGATGAGCGGGCGGGCAAGCGGCGAGCGGCAAGTGGGCGGGCGTTCGGGGGCAGCCGGTGCACACTCCCCAAATCTCCCTGCCAGCCCACCCGCCCAGAACATTCAAAATAAGAAAACCCTTTGCTCTTACTTTGAATGTTCCGGGCGGGTGCGCAGGCAGGGAGATGGGAAGAGCGCGCGCTGGCCCGCGTGCCCGCCAGCCTCCGGAGAACGCCTGCCCCACCTCCCTTGCAGCGGAGGAGAAAGAGAGGCTGGGCGGGCGGCGGGCAGGGCCGAGAGGCCAGGAGCGCGAGGGGGCCGGAGGCACCATGGAGAGTCAGGGGCGGCTGCGGCTCCCTTCTACTGCCCGCGCCTCCCCGCCTGCCCCCCCGCAGGCTGGCAGGGGGATGGGGAGTGCGCGGCCGAGGAAAAGGGTGCGCGCAGGGGTATTTTGGAGCGCATGCACGCTCACGTGCGCAGCTTACAGGGAGCGATGCCCCTAAATTAGGGAGCTGCAATAGACTTTCTGAAGTTATCAATACATTGAAAACAGCCTCCAAAACACATTAAACATTCATTGAAAACATAGAACCACACCTACTATCCATGGAATAAAATATTCAGGCTAAACGCTAAATCTCAAAAGCCAATTCCCTTTACCACTCCACCTCCACATGTCTACAGCCCATCAAGTCCACCTCAACCACCAACAGTCCAACTCTTCTCCAGACATCCCTACTCTTGTCAAAGACGCAATGGAGCATGAACAAAAATGCCAGAATGCCATCCTCTTCGACCTTGAAGAAAATGATGAACCTGATATAACAAAAAAAGGGGGAGAAGGGGGAGGTAATGTATAATATATTAAATAAAATCCCAGGCAGGGAAGAGGGAGGGACAAGATATAAAGTAATATGGCAGCTTTAAGAATTGCTAGTATTAATGTGAATGGCCTATCTACTAACAGAAAAAGGTATAGATTGCAAAATGTTATGAACAAAGAAAAATTGAATATTTTATGCCTTCAAAAAACGCAAAAACCACAAAGGGACAAGAGATTATTGATAAGAGTCAACAAATGGTCATCAATATTTGAGTCCAGAGCAAGAACAAGCAGCAGGGGGGTGGCCATCCAATTGCATGATGATCTTAATGCACAGGTAATAAATACAATAACAGAATATAATACAGAAAAAATCTCTGAGGTCTTTGTAGAATTTTATCAAGATTTATATAAGAAAAGAAGAGTTCAGGAATGGGAAGAACAGAATTCCAGTCAATTAAATAAGAATGAGTCAAATAAGATGGGAGAGGAGATATCAGAGAAGGAAATAAGGGAAGGATTAAAATGTAAAAAATCACCAGGTACAGATGGACTAACAGCAGAATACTATAAAGAACTGAAGGAGATATTAGTACCACATATGTATAGATTGTTTAATAACATACTGAAGGGAGGTATGATAGTCACGGAAGGAAGAGGAAATTATAACAATTTTCAAACCAAATAAGGACCCTAAACTAGTTAGTTCATATAGACCAATCTCATTACTTAATCAAGATTACAAAATTTTTGCAAAGATGTTAGATGAAATGTTACCTAAAATAATTGATAGAGACCAGTATAGTTTCATAAACGGGAGACAGATTACACACCCGATTAGAAATATATTAAATATAATGGCTAGAAAGGAACAGAAAAAGTGGGGTATAATTGAATTGGATGTATATAAAGCCTTTTGATTCAATAGATCATAAATATCTATACACTGTAATGGAAAAATATGGAATTAATAAATCATATATAGAAACAATTCAAAGGCTGAACATAGGTGCGGGGGCAAGAATTAGAGTTAATAATAGGTTATCAAAAAGAATAGAGCTACAAAGGGGTACCCATCAAGGTAGTCATCTTTTACCAGGTAGTCATCTTTTACCAGGGATATTTCTAGTTATTGAAAGTCTATCAGATAGAATTAGGAATAATGCAAGAATACAGGGTTATAAACTAGGAAATGAAGAATTAAAAATAAATTTGTATGCAGATGATATCTTACTGGTCACAGAAAATCCGCTGAATACATTATATGAACTTAAAATAATTTTGTAAGATTTTGAGGTAGTTTAAGGAATGGAAATAAGTTTGAATAAATCAGAGATAATGTTAATGAACATGAGTTTAACCGAGCAAAGAAGAATAGCAGAGGAAGGAGGGATACAATTAGCAAAAAGGAGAATAAAATATTTAGGTATTCAAATAACTAAGAAAGAAGAGTGGCTTTAAAAATGCAATTATGATAAGATATGGAGGAGGATAAGAAGACAAATTAAGGAACGGAAAGGGAAATATCTATCAATAACAAAACGAACACAAGCAGCAAAGATGTTGATCCTACCAAAATTAATGTACTTAATACAAGTGCTGCCAGTGGAGATCCACACAGAACAATTAAAGGGATGGGATAGACAATTGATGGATCTTTGGAGGGAAAAGCGTAAGAGTAACATTGAAGACAGTATATATAAATAAGAGCCAATTAGGATGGGGACTACCAAATATACAATATTATTATGAAGCCTTTCAAATAAAACAATTACTAGAATTGGGCCAAAGAGAGGAGAAATGGGTGAAATTAGAAAATGAGGTGAACAAGGGACTAGGAAAAGAAGGTATACATGATTCAAATTTAAATGAAGTAAGTAAGAAAACTATAGGACCCATTTAAAATATGGAGTAGATGGCAGAAAGTGTGGAAGCAAGGAATATATCAAAATGGGCATCTATAAGAAGTGTAATAGAGAGGAGTGCAAAAGAGTTAGAAATAAATAGGTATAATCAAATAAAAGATTTATATAAAGAAAGGGGTGCATTAATGAAAATCAATGAGATAATACAAATAGGTGGACCCCAAAATTGGTTAAGATGGAGTGAGCTAATAGATAAGATAAAAATGGGTCTGAGAGAAAATAAAAAATATAATTTTGAAATATAGAGAGAAAGGATTAAGAGGAGTAAAGGTGATATATAAATTAATGACAGATGATAAGGAATATATGCTGAATCAAATTAAGAATAAATGGAGTAAGGAGTTTAATTTAACGTATGAAAGAATACAAGGAATAATGAGAGGGATACAAAAAATTAAAATAGAGAAGTTTCAGGAAATGGAAAGGAAAATATATCTAAAATGGTATAGAACTCCTGCCCAGTTGGCATATATGATTGGAGGACTAAGCCCTAAATGCTGGTGTTGTAGTCGTGCAGTAGGATGGTACACACATCTTTGGTGGGAATGTGAGGAGATTCAAAAGTTCTGGACTTTAATACTGAAAAATATAAATGGAATAGTTAAAAATGAATTGTGGGTAGGATGGGACATAATAGAAGGAGGAATGAAGACAGAAGAACAAGAAGTATTAAAGACTATGATAAAAGCTGCTCATGCAACTATTGTTAGTGAACCAAATAGCATGCTGAGAAATAAATCATTTCTACTCCTGTACTTCTCGCCGGGTACGATTTGTTAACAGCCATGTCTGTATTCGACTGGAATCGTTCCAACTCTGAGTTCCTTAGATTACATCCGGGTCAAAACCCCATATCACATCCCCACGTGCAGTCATGAGGACCAATCCTATGCAGGATTCCTGATTCCTTCCTGTGTTCATTACTATGATATCTGCAGAAAGGACCGTGTGGTGGCATATCTCTCTCTCACTCACTCCCAAACTGTGTCAGGCTAACCTTGGACTTCACATAATGACTTTGGGCTTGACAACTATAGTATATGGATGGAAGGATAAAAGTAAATGGACACTAAAACGATGGAACGATTATATAGTTGAACACATATAAATGGAAATAGCTCATATTATCTCACTGAACTGTTCATTGGATGAAAAAGCTGAAAGGATAAGGGAAAAAAATGGAAACTTTATTTTGCATGGGTGGAAAGGGTTAAGGCCAATGAAAACATAAAGAAGAAATTGTCTAGAACTCTGACCTTGCTGGGATTATGAATAAGAAAGAACTGAGGGAAGGGAGGGGGAGGGTTAAGGGTGAAAAGTATGAAAATTAAAAAAAAATTCAGTGATGACTTGGTGGCACCTCTTTTCTTCAGAGTGGTCTGCAAAAATGAACCTGCAAAACAGCTTTTCATCAAGACTATTAACCACATATCCAGAAACAACATCAGTTTCAACAAACTTAGACCCAGACCAGCCCTTTCACTACTTCAATGCATTTGATCCCGTGAACTAAGGGTGGAACTAAAGAGATATCTCGACCTGGGTGAAACTAACTTAAACATCAACTATCGCACTGAATGCATCAAATCCACGACCCTCCCTACATCTTCCAGCCTAACATCTCTCATCAACTACCCTATTTCTTCCAACCGACCATCTCACAACAACAAATCGATACCTACCAACCAGCACTACTACTACAACAACAAAATGTCATTCCTAACACCAGAAAGACTAGGAAAGCACAGCCCTTACTACCTCTAACCAACCCAAAACCTACTCCCAACACAAAACCAATCTCAAGTGCAAATTATTAAATGCCAGAAGTATAATCAATAAGATGTCAGTATTCCTTCTTCTTCTTCTTCTTCAGTCTTTGATTTTATCTTTGTTTGTGAAACATGGCTCAATGCATCCTACCCAGACTCCATTATTACAACAAGGAACTATCTTTCCTCTCGTTATGACCATGAATCCCGCAGAGGAGGTGAGGTACAAAAAATATCTAAACCTAAAAAATATCAAAGTTGCGCAGGATCTATTACTCCCTGAAACTATTGTCTGTGATCTATCCCTAAATACCACAATTCGCTTCTTACTCTGCTACAGAGCTCTGGAATATGACATCACACATGCAAACAAATTATTAGCACTACTAACGTGGACTATCCACTGCCCACACCCCATCATCTTCCTCGGAGACCTCAACCTACCACACATTAAATGCACATTAAATGAATGTAGCACGGAACCTATATATAACACTGTCACCAGTCTGGGACTTGACCAACTAATAATTAGCAATACTAGATTAGATAACTGTCGGGATCTCATCTTCTACAACAGCAAAAGTGCGATATATGGCTTACAAATAAAAGAACCTTTTTCCTATAGTGGCCACAGCATGATAAACTTCACTCTCAACCTAAGCCATACTAAGATCCACCCAAATAATGTGACACCAAAATTTAACTTCAAAAAAGTGAACTATGAACTCATTGATGCCCATCTCTCAACTGGCAAACTTTATTATCTAACTGCAACTCTATGGATGACCTCTACAACACATTCTTGCTCGAGATAAAAATAATCATCAGACATTATGTACCATTAACATGTATCTCAATCAAGAAAAATAACCTCCCCATCTCAATAAGAAAATTACAAACAAACAAAAAATCTCTCTGGCATAAAAACAAAAAAGGACAAGTAGCAAACTTCAAAAGCCATTATAAAAGCATATCCAACCTAATAAAAGCAGAATCTCTCAACTGCCACAGCATACAAGAGGAAAATCTCCTATGCACCAAATCCAATCAAGCCTTCTACCACTTTGTCAACAACAAACTCAAGGACTCTAGACCTATCCCACCTCTCAAAGGACCCAACAACAAAGAACACCATGATGATTCATCCAAAGCTAACCTCCTCAACTCATTCTTTGTCTTTGTCTTTGTGAACAACAATATCTCATCCCCCAAATCATCACTCGCACCTCAAACTCTGAAGACTGAGTTGCAAAAGCATTATATGACCTTAAACCTTCTCTATCAGTCGGACTAGATGGTCTATGTGCATACTTCCTAAAAAATCTCTCTTCTGCTACGCAGAACCACTGAGCATAATCTTTGAAAAATCCTTCAGAACCAGCACACTTCCTAAGCTATGGTCAAAAGCTATGGTCATCCCCATCTTCAAAAAAGAGACCTCTCTCTTGTCAATAACTACAGACCAATATCACTGTGCTGCGTCCCATGCAAAGTAATGGAATCAATTATAAACCAGTCAATTACTCTCCACCTAGAAACTAATAATCTGCTCTCTAACAAACAATTTGCATTCAGAAAAAAAATATCTTGCAATTTACATCTCCTCCACTGCAAAAACATATGGGCAACTCATCTTGATCAAGGAAAATCTATAGATGCAATTTATATTGACTTCTGCAAAACCTTTGATTCAGTGGTCCATGACAAACTACTCCTAAAACTCAAATCCTATGGAATCCCTCCACAGCTGGATTACAGCATTCCTGTCAAACAGACAAGTTGTTAAAATAGGAAACACCATATCTACCCCGTCCCTGTTAAAAGTGGTGTCCCCCAAGGTAGGATACTGGGACCAACGCTCTTCATTCTCTACATAAATGACCTTTGTGATCTCATCACAAGCAACTGTGTTCTCTTCGCAGACAATGTAAAACTCTTCAACACCAAAAAGACCTAGACTCTGTTTCTGATTGGTCTAACACATGGCAACTCCAAATCTCAACCAACAAATGCTCTGTCCTACACATCAGCAAAAAGAATCAGAACTCCAAATACAAACTGAATAAACAAATAATCCCCACTCGGTCAAGAATCTCGGAGTACTAATAAGTAAAGACCTAAGTGCCAAAGTCCACTGCAACAACATTGCCAAGAAGGCTTCAAGAGTTGTTAATCTAATCCTACATAGTTTCTGCTCTGGTAATCTCACACTACTTACCAAAGCTTACAAAACTTTCATCAGACCCATCCTAGAATAGAGCTCATCTGTTTGGAACCCATACCGCATTTCTGACATTAACACCCTCGAAAATGTCCAGAGATACTTCACCAGAAGAGCCCTTCACTCCTCTACCCAAAACAAAATACTCTATGAAACTAGACTTACAATCCTGGGTCTAGAAAGCAATCGCGAGAGCAATCATGGGCTTTCCCAAATATGCCCATGTTACACCAACACTCCGCAGTCTGCATTGGTTGCCGATCAGTTTCCGGTCACAATTCAAAGTGTTGGTTATGACCTATAAAGCCATACATGGCACCGGACCAAATTATCTCAGGGACCGTCTTCTGCTGCACGAATCCCAGCGACCGGTTAGGTCCCACAGAGTGGGTCTTCTCCGGGTCCTGTCAACTAAACAATGTCATCTGGCGGGACCCAGGGGAAGAGCCTTCTCCGTGGTGGCCCCGGCCCTCTGGAACCAACTCCCCCCAGAGATTAGAATTGCCTTTCGTAAGCTACTTAAAACCCACCTCTGTCGCCAGGCATGGGGGAATTGAGATGCTCTTTCCCCCTGGGCCTTTACAATTTTATGTATGGTATGTCTGTATGTATGTTTGGTTTTTTTTATATTAATGGGTTTTTAATCTTGTTTAGTATTTATTGGATTATTATTGTACATTGTTTTATTATTGTTGTTAGCCACCCCGAGTCTCCAAAGAGGGGCGGCATACAAATCCAATAAATAAATAAGTAAATAAATAAAATAGAAAGGTTAGAACTATGATGCCTTAAACATGATCTAACTATTGTCCACATGCTCATATGCTGCAACGTCCTGCCTGTCAAAGTCTACTTCAGCTTCAACCATATGCTACAACGTCCTGCCTGTCAAAGTCTACTTCAGCTTCAACCACAACAACACAAGAGAACACAACAAATTGAAGCTTAATATTAACTGCTCCAAACTTGACTGTAAAAAATATGAGTTTGGTAATTGAGTTGTCGAAGCATGGAACTCATTACCGGACTTCCATCCCCTGTCCTATAGTCTCTCCTATATCTCCTATATCTTCTCTTCTAACTCTACACCTTTTCTGCTATTCTCTCATTGATATATTTTATTCCTATATTTTCTCTTCTATTCTTTCTTTAATACATTTTACTCAAGTATATCCACTATAACCTTCATTGTGTATTATTGTGTATTGGTCAAAATAAATAAATAAATAAAAATAAATAAAATATTAATTTTACAAGTTACTGAAGGTGGCAAAAATATCTAATATTTCTTCCTCCTCCTATTTTCCTCACAAGAACCCTGGGAGATATATTGGCGAGGAAGAGTGACTAGCTAAGAGTGACCCATTCAGCAACATAGAGTAAAATATAAATATAAGCTTTATTTTATCTATATTTCCAGTTTCTTACAACATGGTAAATGTTAAAATCTGGTTATAGCACAACAGAGTTACAGCAACCAAAATAACGAGGAACTGAATAACAACATTAAACACAAGATTAACTTTTACTTGGAGGACATCGTTGAATTTACCAGATTTAGGATATGTGATTATGAATGTATCATCATCTCGGATTTCAAAACTGTCCAGTGTATCTAAATTTTCAGGTGAGGAAACGTCAGCTATGAAATAGAGTCCTTTGTATTTGTACAGGGACTTATCCTCTGGCTCCATTTCTTCAACTGTTGAGGTAATAATAGAGCAATTATCAATACTTCTTACTGAATTAATTCAGTTCTTTAAAAAACATGAATCTTGCTAAAATAAAAAAATGATGTATATGTTAAAAGATTACTATATTGTGGAATCTAAAAGTTCTGTTAGTAAGAGAAAGTTTTAATTAAATTTTAAGAGCGTACTAATTGCAATTTGTTTCTTACCTTATCTATATATTCTCTAACAGTCACTCATATCATGTCCTTAAGTCATCTTATTTGCAATGGGTTCCTCAATGTACTTATACTCCAGCACAGTGCTCAAATATTGAAGAAGGCTGATCTTTAGTCAATCATTGTGTCAGGAGTACTTCTGTATTCCAAAAAGGAGCAAGAGAGGAACTCTAACAGGATTGAGTAATAACTTAATTTGGAAATGTAAAATGGGTCCAGGAGAACTTTTTAGCTGATGCAGACTTGTATCACATTTGGAATGTATCATTTTATGAAGAATTATGGATTTATCAATAGGAGATGTGGCTAGAACAATGTTATTGCATTGTTATTCCTCAAACCTGATTCCCAGTTCCAATTTCCAAGGGTTTTCCTCCCTTTTCCCTGCACAGGGCACTGTAAGAGAGTGCGCCCTACTATTCTCCTCACGCTTGGGGCCTGAGAGGGCAGAAAGAGTGGAAGGTGGAGCAGAAGGTGTCTGCTCCAGCTTTGCCTTCACTCCGACCCTGCCACCAGCCCCCGCAGCTGCCAAAAAATGGGAAGGGAAAGCAGGTGGAATGGAGTGAATGACCTCTGCTTATTGCCGCACTCAGGCCTGGCACTCCCGGCAAGGGCCTGCGGCACAACCTCTCTCTCTCTCTCTCTGCTACTCCGCAGCCATGGACCCCCATATGATAGCAGCACTTGCTGATTCTGTCTCTATCCTTTAAGGCTGCATTACTATTACTATTGTTCTTCTCATCATTCCTATCACCGATCTCCCACTTATGATTACGACTTGTTGCTTGCATCCTTACGATTTATATTGATTGTTTCTTGATTGCTTATTTGACCCCTATGACAATCATTAAGTGTTGTATCTCATGATTGTTGACAAATGTATTGTTTTTTATGTACACTGAGAGCATATACAGTGATCCCCCGATCATTGCGAGGGTTCCGTTCCAGGACCCCCCGCAACGAGCGGGTTTTCGCGAAGTAGCGCTGCGGAAGTAAAAACACCATCTGCGCATGCGCAGATGGTGTTTTTACTTCCGCCGCAGCAGCGAAGAGCCGAAGATTGGGGTTTCCCCGCCGCCCACGCAAACTCCTCGCTGCTGCCGCGCCCGCCGTTCCAAGGTTGGGGGTCCGGGGGCTGCTAGGATGCCCCCCATGCCGGCGGCGACGTTTTAAAGCACCCACGCGGCTTCCCAACTGAGCCCTCAAGCCAAGCGCCAAAGGCGAACTTCTGCGCTTGGCTTGAGGGCTCAGTTGGGAAGGCGCGCGGGTGTTTTAAAATGTCACCGCCGACATGGGGGGCTCGCTAGCACCCCCCCGAACCCCCAACCCGGGTTTGGGGGGGTGCTAGCAAGCCCCCCATGTCAGCGGCGATGTTTTAAAACACCCGCGCGCCTTCCCAACTGAGCCCTCAAGCCAAACGAACCCGGGTGGCCGGGCGAGCAGCGAGCGAACGGCGGGTGGCCGGGCGAAGGGCGGGCGAGCGGCGAACGGCGGGCGAGCAGGTGCTGGGGGGGGCTTCTCGCCCTCCCGCCAGCAAGAGGGGGAAGACCCAGGGAAGCCGCCCAGCAGCTGATTTGCCCGGTGCCATCTACGCATGCGTGGCCATAGAAAAAAAGGCCGCGCATGCGCAGATGGTGTTTTGACTTCCAGGTGAAAAATCGCAAATTAGCCTGTTCGCAATGGTCGGGAACGCAATAACCGGGGGATCACTGTACACCAAAGACAAATTCCTTGTGGATCCAATCACACTTGGCCAATAAAAGAATTCTATTTCAGCTTCAGGATGTACAGCTTAATGCAGTGTTTTTCAGCCAGGGTTCCGCCAGAAATTTGATGACACCAAAGTGTTGCCCTGAAGAAAAAAGGTCGAAAAACACTGGTGTAATCTGTATAGGAAAGTATATGTTTCAGGCTATGCAAGGAATAATTTTATTGTGCAATGTTGCAATCTTTAATTGAACTTACATGATCTTGATTTGCTTGTTTTCTGCGAATGCAGCAAATTTCAGTACATTGGGTTAATAATTATAAAAAAGTTGTCCATCCTCATTTTGTGTAACTGCTCATTTATTTAAATCAGTGCTGGCAAACTTTAGCTGGTGCTTTAAACTTTATCAGTTCAGATGCAATGATTGTACAAACATTCTTGACCAAAAGAGTATTAAGGGATCAGAAGGTCATGACAAATCCCTTCTATATTATTGTCCTCTCCATAGATATTTCCATGGAGGAAGTAGATGGCATCTACTTCATTGTGCATAAATATCTAGATGGCTTGGGTGGTTTGATATGTGTGTTTTCATTATCAGAGAATTTTATCAAAAGCTGTCATACAATCCAGTGGATGTCTTCGTATGCCTTTCCAAAAACATCTTAAAACATTAAGAGTCAGGATGGTGCAGTGGTTAGGCTGCAGTATTGCAAGGTAATTCTGCCAACTGCCAACACTTCAATTGTCACTGTCTCAAGGTTGACTCAACCTTCCATCCTTCTGAAGTCGGTAAAATTGCATTGTCGGCCGATTAAACGGCCGGTGGAAGGTTGTGTCGGGGCCGGAAGTGCATGACCCGGTGGTTCCACCTCTTCCGGGATGGCAGTCCCTTGAGAAAATGCAAGACCGCCATACCTTGCTTTGCGCATCATTGCTTCTGGGGGGCGTGGCTGGGCTAGCCCTATTTATAGGGTTATGCCATGAGGCCTCTTCCTTTCCCCACGGTCATCTCCAGAGTGAACACCCTTTCAATGTGCCTGCAGGGTCATCTTAAGGGGCTGAATAGGAATTTTTTGTGGCCTCTGCATCTTAGTGGTGGCTGTTTTTGGGGCTATTCCACGCTGCGGAGGAGGATGAACTGGTTAGGGGGTGTCTTGTATTTCGCAAATTACTCAAGACCCACCTATATCACCAGGCATAGGGGAACTAAGACACCTCCCCCAGGCTTTTATATTTTATGTTTGGTATGTGTGTGTTGTATGGTTTTAATTGCTGAGGTTTTATATATCTTTTTCTTTTAATATTAGATTTGTTCACTGTCATATTGTTTTTTATTATTGTTGTGAGCCGCCCCGAGTCTTTGGAGAGGGGCGGCATATAAATCTAATTAATTATTATTAATTATTATTATTATTATTATTTCTAATTGTCAATTGGCTTTCCCTTTGTTCACTGGGGTAGGCAGGTTAGGGGCGGAAATGGGCAGTGATAGCAACTCCGTGTTCTCCTTTGGGCATCTTTCAAAGATGGTGGGCAGCCGCTCGCCAGGAACTCAAGGTACCTTGCGGCTGGGGCAATTGGAGGGGGGATGCCTTTGGGACTCACCTAACCCAATAACCAGACAGGAATTGGATGGTGAGCCCTCCCACACGCTAAGCCATGGCCAAGTACTTGGTGAAGACATCAATACCTTCACCTGGTTCAGCTACGCACATAGTTGCCCAGTAATGTTATGGAGTAGTATTTCCGCCCCAAAGTTATTAGTGGCCTCTGCAGGTCCTGGTTATTTGTTAACAATCATTAAAGTTTGGTTTAACTCAATAAAGTGACCCTACTTAATTCCAGATATTGTTGTCCATGTCCTCTTTCCATTTCCGGCGCAATGTGAATCCAGAGTGTTGGGGCAATTAGAGGATTTCATTCTGTTGTTTTCTTAAGTTTTCTTAACAATAATGTTTTGCATCAACTATGAAGACATATAACATACAAAAATCTGTCCAAGAAAACTGAGGGATTAAGTCTAAGCAGGAGACTTCACAGAGGGTCATTAACATAAGCAGTTAGAAAAGCAATTTGAGGAAGACAGTGGAATTTCACTCTTCCTCTACTGTTTAACTATTTTTGGCTTGCAGAAAATTTTACCCATTTTTTAAAAAAAAGTAATGACTTTTAAAGTTTATTTTACTAATTAAAAATGATGAAATGGCAAGTATCAATAAATCTTCTTAAACCCACAGCCATGCTATATGGGCCCTGTACGGAATACCTTCTAAATTTTATAATTTTTTTATATTACACTCCTTTTTCCAATTATCTTCCTAAGTGCATCCAATAAGTCATCTACTGTGAAAATGTTTTGCTCAGGGCATCCAAATAAGGATGTCCACCATTTGGCAATCAATGCTTCTCCCCATGACACACCTAAAAAAGGAGGGGGGGGGTTTCAAATATAAAGAGAGGGGAGGGTGGAGATGTCAGGTTGAGAGAAGTAAGAAATTTGGATTAGCATGTTGTAGTAAGCTGTATTGTTGTTTTTTTTTGCATAAGTCAAGGACAGGAGCTTGCCATTTCTATTTAATGTGATGACATTGACAAATAGAAGAACTTAATAGCATAAAGCCAGTATCACTTGTAGTATCTTTACAAAGTTTCATCACCATATATTAAAACAGAAATCAACATAAAAGAGAAAAGGAATGACAAAACAGATTAAAGGTGCCCAAAAGGGAAAAATACATTTAACAAACATAACAAAGACCTCTGACTTTCTTTTATTTCAGAGATATTAACATTACAACCACACTTTAGGTTTAAGAAATAACACCAATCTATAAACTATAAACACTGATAGTCACCATACTCTAAGCTAATATTTAGAAAATATTCTCTTAGTTTTATCTAAAAGATAGCAAGTTATCAAATGAGAATAATCTTATATTTTGAAAGCTATAATCTTTCTCTAGTCAAATTCAAACTAATCCACAAACCCAAATGCCATCTTTAAACCTCTACGTGGCTTGGAGCCAGGATGTTGGAAAGACCGCTTGTCCTTTGTTACCCTAGCCCACCAGACTGGGAAGACAAAGTAGGTTTTAGGTCTCATCTATTAGGGAGGTGCATCTTGTAGGGCCGAGGAGAAGGGCCTTCTCTGTGATGACTTCCTCCCTTTGGAATATTATACCCTGAAGATAAGATTAGCAAATTAATCAAGCAATATACATCTTCAGGGAGGCGGAAATATAATAAATGGGTTTTGCCATGTTGTTTTTGTGGGTCTCTCTTTCATTTATAATACCCAGAGTCAGGGAGCTATGGAAATCTAAATCAATAAACAATATTTAATAATAAGGCAGAATTTAATGTTGCTCTGTTCTATGATTCCTGCAGTGTTAAGAATTGAACATTGCAAGGTGCTATAAAGATTCTTCTTGGAAGGTCATTTCTGATTCAAAAAGTGTGTATCCCACTTTATTTTCTTCCATTCAGCTGGAAATAGACTGAGGATCCTCCTGAATATCCCAGCAGAACTTGAAGGGCAGCTTTTCCATCCTTTCCTTAAAGACATGGTCAAACTTTTCATTCTGGGCAACAGTCATGATGTTCTTCCAGTCCCCAATAGTGCCTGGGAAACAATATGTCAACAGTTTTTGTAATCAATTAAACTAGAATCTATTTATGTCATCCTGTCATGAAAAATTTCATTGTTATATATATATTTCTGTAACTAACTGTGTGAATGAATGTATACACAGGAAGTATGCCCATGGAAACAGAAAGTATGCCCTGTTTCAGTTCTATGGTTTGGTGGTGCAGTGGTTAGAGTGCAGTATTGCAAGCTAGTTTGGCAGATCAAATCTCAGTAGGCTCAAGGTTGAACCATCCTTCCATCTTTCCAAGATCGTTAAAATGAGGACCCAGATTG